>NC_083453.1:8662472-8826654 GCF_020745735.1 Hemiscyllium ocellatum | reverse complement strand
ACTCTCTCACACACACTCTCTGTCCCATACACACTCTCTAACACACACTCTCTGTCCATACACTCTCACTCTCACACACTCTCTGTCCCATACACACTCTCTACACACACTCTCTGTCCCATACAAACTCTCTCACACACTCTCTGTCCCAGACACACTCTCTCACACACTCTCTGTCCCATACACACTCTCTCACACACACTCTCTGTCCCATACACACTCTCTCTCCACACACTCTCTGTCCCATACACACTCTCTCACACACACTCTCTCTCCCATACACACACTCTCTAACACACACTCTCTGTCCCATACACACTCTCTGTCCCATACACACTCTCCGTCCCATACACACACTCTCTGTCCCATACACACTCTCTAACACACTCTCTCTGTCCATACACTCTCTCTCACACACTCTCTGTCCCATACACACTCTCTTCACACACACTCTCTGTCCCATACACACTCTCTCTCACACACTCTCTGTCCATACACTCTCTCTCTCACACACTCTCTGTCCCATACACACTCTCTCTCTCACACACTCTCTGTCCCATACACACTCTCTCACACACACTCTCTGTCCCATACACACTCTCGGTCCCATACACACACTCTCTCTCCACACACTCTCTCTCACACACACTCTCAGTCCCATACACACTCTCTCTCAACACTCTCTGTCCCATACACACTCTCTCACTCACACACTCTCGGTCCCATACACACTCTCTCACACACACTCTCTGTCCCATACACACTCTCTATCACACACTCTCTGTCCCATACAGACTCTCTCTCACACACTCTCTGTCCCATACACACTCTCTCAACACACTCTCTGTCCCATACACTCTCTCTCTCACACACTCTCGGTCCCATACACACTCTCTCTCACACACTCTCTGTCCCAGACACACTCTCTCTCACACACTCTCTGTCCCATACGCACACTCTCTCACACACACTCTGTCCCATACACACTCTCTCCACACACACTCTCCGTCCCATACACACACTCTCTCACACACACTCTCTGTCCCATACACACTCTCTATCTCACACACTCTCTGTCCCATACAAACTCTCTCTCACACACTCTCTGTCCCATACACTCTCTCTCTCACACACACTCTCTGTCCATACACACTCTCTCTCACACACTCTCTGTCACATACACACTCTCTCTCACACAATCTCTGTCCCATACACACTCTCTCTCCACACACTCTCTGTCCCATACCACTCTCTCTCACACACTCTCTGTCCCATCCACACTCTCTCTCACACACACTCTCTCCCATACACACTCTCTCTCACACTCTCTGTCCCATACACACTCTCTATCACACACTCTCTGTCCCATACACACACTCTCTAACACACTCTCTGTCCCATACACACTCTCTCACACACACTCTCTGTCCCATTCACACTCTCTCTCACACACTCTCTGTCCCATACACACTCTCTCACACACACTCTCTGTCCCATACATACTCTCTCTCACACACTCTCTGTCCCATACACACTCTCTCTCACACACTCTCTGTCCCATACACACACACACTCTCACACACACACTCTCTGTCCCATACATACACTCTCTCTCACACACTGTCTCTGTCCCATCCGTACTCTCTCTCACACACTCTCTGTCCCATATCACTCTCTCTCACACACACTCTCTGTCAAACACTCTCTCTCTCACACACTCTCTGTCACATACATACTCTCTCTCACACACTCTCTGTCCCATACACACTCTCTCTCACACACTCTCTGTCCCATACACACTCTCTCTCACACACACTCTCTGTCCCATACACACTCTCTCACACACACTCTCTCTCCCATACACACACTCTCTCACACACACTCTCTGTCCCATACACACTCTCTGTCCCATACATACTCTCTGTCCCATACACACTCTCTCTCACACTCTCTGTCCCATACATACTCTCTCTCACACACACACTCTCTATCCCATACACACACTCTCTCACACACACTCTGACTCACACACTCTTTGTCCCATACATAAACTCTCTCTCACACACTCTTTGTCCCATACACACTCTCGGTCCCATACACACACTCTCTCACACACTCTCACTCACACACACTCGGTCCCATCCACACACTCTCTCTCACACACACTCTCTGTCACATACACACTCTCTGTCACACAATCTCTGTCCCATACACACTCTCTCTCACACAATCTCTGTCCCATACATACTCTCTCACACACACTCTCTGTCCCATGCACACTCTCTCACACACACTCTCTGTCCCATACGCACTCTCTCACACACACTCTCTGTCCCATACACACTCTCTCTCACACACTCTCTCTCCCATACACACTCTCTCACACACCCTCTGTCCCATACACACTCTCTCCACACACACACTCTCTCCATACACACATACACACTCTCTCACACACACTCTCTATCCCATACACACTCTCTCACACACACTCTATGTCCCATACACACTCTCTCTCACACACTCTGTGTCCCATACACACTCTCTCACACACACTCTCTGTCCCATACACACTCTCTCACACACACTCTCTGTCCCATACACACTCTCTCTCACACACTCTCCGTCCCATACACACTCTCTCACACACACTCTCTGTCCCATACACTCTCTCTAACACACTCACTCTGTCCATACACTCTCACTCTCACACACTCTCTGTCCCATACAAACTCTCTCTCACACACTCTCTGTCCCATACACACTCTCTCTCACACACTCTCTGTCCATACACTCTCTCTCTCACACACTCTCTGTCACATACATACTCTCTCTCACACACTCTCTGTCCCATACACACTCTCTCACACACACTCTACACACTCTCTGTCCCATACACACTCTCTCACACACACTCTCTGTCCCATACACACTCTCTCACACACACACTCTCTGTCCCATACACACTCTCTCACACACACACTTTGTCCCATACACACTCTCTCCACACACTCTCTCTCACACACACTCTCAGTCCCATACACACGGTCTCTCAAGCACTCTCTGTCCCATACACACTCTCTCTCACACACACTCTCTGTCCCATACACACTCTCTCACACACACTCTCTGTCCCATACACACTCTCTCACACACACTCTCTGTCCCATACACACTCTCTCTCACACACTCTCTGTCCCATACACACTCTCTCACACACACTCTCTGTCCCATACACACTCTCTCTCACACACTCTCTGTCCCTTACACAATCTCTCACAAACACTCTCTCTCACACACTCTCAGTCCCATACGCACACTCTCACACACACACTCAGTCCCATACACACACTCTCTCACACACACTCTCCGTCCCATACACACTCTCCGTCCCATACACACTCTCTCTCACACACACTCTCTGTCCCATACACACTCTCTGTCCCATACACACTCTCCGTCCCATACAAACTCTCTCACACACACTCTCTGTCCATACACTCTCTCTCTCACACACTCTCTGTCCCATACACTCTCTCTCTCACACACTCTCTGTCACATACACACTCTCTCACACACACTCTCTGTCCCATACACACACTCTCTCACACACACTCTCTGTCCATACACTCTCTCTCTCACACACTCTCTGTCCCATACACACTCTCTCCACACACTCTCTCTCCCATACACACACTCTCTCACACACACTCTCTGTCCATACACACTCTCTCTCTCACACACTCTCTGTCCCATACACACTCTCTCTCACACACTCTCTGTCCCATACACACTCTCTCGCACACACACTCTCTGTCCCATACACTCTCTCTCTCACACACTCTCTGTCACATACACACTCTCTCACACACACTCTCTGTCCCATACACACTCTCTCTCACACACTCTCAGTCCCATACACACTCGCTCTCACACACTCTCTCTCCCATACACACACTCTCACACACACACTCTCTGTCCCATACATACACTCTCTATCTCACACTGTCTCTGTCCCATCCGTACTCTCTCTCACACACTCTCTGTCCCATACACACTCTCTCTCACACACACTCTCTGTCCAAACACTCTCTCTCTCACACACACACTCTCTGTCACATACATACTCTCTCTCACACACTCTCTGTCCCATACACACTCTCTCTCACACACTCTCTGTCCCATACACACTCTCTCTCACACACACTCTGTCCCATACACACTCTCTCACACACACTCTCTCTCCCATACACACACTCTCTCACACACACTCTCTGTCCCATACACATTCTCTGTCCCATACATACTCTCTGTCCCATGCACACTCTCTCTCACACACTCTCTGTCCCATACATACTCTCTCTCACACTCACACTCTCTATCCCATACACACACTCTCTCACACACTCTCTGACTCACACACTCTTTGTCCCATACACACTCTCTCACACACACTCTCTGTCCCATACACACTCTCTCTACACACACTCTCTCCACACACTCTCTCTCACACACACTCGGTCCCATACACACTCTCTCTCACACACACTCTCTGTCACATACACACTCTCTCTACACACACTCTCTGTCCCATACACACTCTCTCTCACACACTCTCTGTCCCATATACACTCTCTCACACACACTCTCTGTCCCATACACACTCTCTGTCCCACACACACTCTCTGTCCCATACAAACTCTCTCACACTCACTCTCTGTCCCATACACTCTCTCTCACACACACTCTCTCTCCATACACACTCTCTCACACACACTCTCTGTCACATACACACTCTCGCACACACACTCTCTGTCCCATACATACACACTCTCTCAAAAACACTCTCTATCCCATACACACTCTCTCTCACACACTCTATGTCCCATACTCACTCTCTCTCACACACTCTCTGTCCCATACACACTCTCTCACAAACACTCTCTCTCACACACTCTCAGTCCCATACGCACACTCTCTCACACACACTCAGTCCCATACACACGTTCTCACACACACACTCTCCGTCCCATACACACTCTCCGTCCCAGACACACTCTCTCACACACACTCTCTGTCCCATACACACTCTCTCACACACACTCTCTGTCGCATACACACTCTCTCTCACACACTCTCTGTCCCATACACACTCTCTAACACACACTCTCTGTCCCATACATACTCTCTCTCACACACTCTCTGTCCCATACACACTCTCTCTCACACACACTCTCTGTCCCATACACACTCTCTCACACACACTCTCTGTCCCATACACTCTCTCTCTCACACACTCTCTGTCCCATACACACTCTCTCACACACACTCTCTGTCCCATACACACTCTCTCACACACACTCTCTGTCCCATACATACTCTCTCACACACACTCTCTGTCCCATACACACACTCTCTCACACACACTCTCTGTCCCATACACACTCTCTCTCACACACTCTCTGGCCCATACACACTCTCTCTCACACACTCTCTGTCCCATACACTCTCTCTCACACACACTCTCTGTCCCATACACACTCTCTCTACACACACTCTCTGTCACATACACACTCTCTCACACACACTCTCTGTCCCATACACACTCTCTGTCCCATACACACTCTCTCTCACACACTCTCTGTCCCATACACACTCTCTCACACACACACTCTCTCCCATACACACTCTCTCTCACACACTCTCTGTCCCATACAACTCTCTAACACACACTCTCTGTCCCATACATACTCTCAGTCCCATACACACACTCTCTGTCCCATACACACTCTCTCACACACACTCTCTGTCCCATACACACTCTCTCACACACACTCTCTGTCCCAGACACACTCTCTCTCTCACACACTCTCTGTCCCATATACACACTCTCTCTCACACACTCTCTGTCCCATACACACACTCTCTCACACACACTCTCTGTCCCATACATACTCTCAGTCCCATACACACACTCTCTGTCACATACACACTCTCTCTCACACACTCTCTGTCCCATACACACTCTCTCTCACACACACTCTCAGTCCCATACACACTCTCTCTCACACACACACTCAGTCCCATACACACTCTCTCTCACACACACTCTCTCTCCCATACACACACTCTCTCACACACACTCTCTGTCCCATACACACTCTCTCACACACTCTCTCTCACACACACTCAGTCCCATACACACTCTCTCTCACACACACACTCTCTCTCCCATACACACACACTCTCACACACTCTCTCTCACACACTCTTTGTCCCATACACACTCTCTCACACACACTCTCTGTCCCATACACACTCTCTGTCCCATACACACACTCTCACACACACTCTCTCTCTCTCACACACACTCAGTCCCACACACACTCTCTCTCAAGCACTCTCTGTCCCATACACACTCTCTCACACACACTCTCTCACACACTCTCACTCACACACACTCTCCCACCCACACACACTCTCTCACACACACTCTCTGTCACATACACACTCTCTCTCACACACACTCTCTGTCCCATACACACTCTCTCACACACACTCTATGTCCCATACACACTCTCTCTCACACACACACTCTCTATCCCATACACACACTCTCTCACACACTCTCTCTCACACACTCTCAGTCCCATACGCACACTCTCTCACACACACTCAGTCCCATACACACGCTCTCACACACACTCTCTCCCATACACACTCTCACTCACACACTCTCGGTCCCATACACACTCTCTCTCACACACACTCTGTCCCATACACACTCTCTCACACACACTCTCTGTCCCATACACACTCTCTCTCACACACTCTCTGTCCCATACACACTCTCACACACACACTCTCTGTCCCATACACACTCTCTCACACACACTCTCTGTCCATACACACTCTCTCACACACACTCTCTCCCACACACACTCTCTCCCACACACACTCTGTCCCACACACACACTCTCTCCCATACACACTCTCAGTCCCATACACACTCTCTCACACACACTCTCCGTCCCATACACACTCTCTCACACACACTCTCTGTCCCATACACACTCTCTCACACACACTCTCTGTCCCATACACACTCTCTCACACACACTCTCTGTCCCATACATACTCTCTCTCACACACTCTGTGTCCCATACACACTCTCTCTCACACACTCTCTGTCCCATACACACTCTCTCACACACACTCTCTGTCGCATACACACTCTCTCTCACACACTCTCTGTCCCATACACACTCTCTCACACACACTCTCTGTCCCATATACACTCTCTCACACACACACTCTGTCCCATACACACTCTCTGTCCCATACACACTCTCCGTCCCATACAAACTCTCTCTCACACACTCTCTGTCCCATACACTCTCTCTAACACACACTCTCTGTCCATACACTCTCTCTCTCACACACTCTCTGTCCCATACACACTCTCTCACACACACTCACTGTCCCATACACACTCTCTCACACACACACTCTCCATACACACTCTCTCTCACACACTCTCTGTCCCATACACACTCTCCGTCCCATACACTCTCTCTCTCACACACTCTCTGTCCCATACACACTCTCTCACACACACTCTCTGTCCCATACACACTCTCTCACACACTCTCTCTCACACACTCTTTGTCCCATACATAAACTCTCTCTCACACACTCTCTGTCCCATACACACTCTCTCACACACACTCTCTCACACACTCTCACTCACACACACTCGGTCCCATCCACACACTCTCTCTCACACACACTCTCTGTCACATACATACACTCTCTGTCACACACACTCTCTGTCCCATATACACTCTCTCACACACACTCTCTGTCCCATACACACTCTCTCACACACACTCTCCGTCCCATACACACTCTCTCACACACTCTCTGTCCCATACACTCTCTCTCTCACACACTCTCTCTCCCATACACTCTCTCTCACACACACTCTCTGTCACATACACACTCTCTCACACACACTCTCTGTCCCATACATACACACTCTCTCAAAAACACTCTCTATCCCATACACACTCTCTCTCACACACTCTCTGTCCCATACTCACTCTCTCTCACACACTCTCTGTCCCATACACACTCTCTCACAAACACTCTCTGTCCCATACACACTCTCTATACACACACTCTCTGTCCCACACACTCTCTGTCCCATACACACGCTCTCACACACACACTCTCTCCCATACACACTCTCTGTCCCAGACACACTCTCTCACACACTCTCTCTGTCCCATACACACTCTCTCACACACTCTCTGTCCCATACACACTCTCTCTCACACACTCTCTGTCCCATACACACTCTCTACACACACTCTCTGTCCATACACTCTCTCTCTCACACACTCTCTGTCACATACACACTCTCTCTCACACACTCTCTGTCCCATACACACTCTCTCTCACACACACTCTCTGTCCCATACACTCTCTCTCACACACACTCTCTGTCGCATACACACTCTCTCTCACACACACTCTCTGTCCCATACACACTCTCTCTCACACACTCTTTGTCCCATACACACTCTCTCACACACACTCTCTCTGTCCCATACACACTCTCTCTCACACACTCTCTGTCCCATACACACTCTCTCTCACACACTCTCTGTCCCATACACACTCTCTCACTCACACACTCTCTGTCCCATACACACTCTCTATCACACACTCTCTGGCCCATACACACTCTCTCTCACACACTCTCTGTCCCATACACACTCTCTCTCACACACACTCTCTGTCCCATACACACTCTCTCTCACACACTCTCTGTCACATACAAACTCTCTCTCACACACTCTCTGTCCCATACACACACTCTCTCACACACACTCTGTCCCATACACACGCTCTCACACACACACTCTCCGTCCCATACACACTCTCCCTCACACACACTCTCTCTCACACACACTCTCTCACACACACTCTCTGTCCCATACACACTCTCTGTCCCATACAAACTCTCTCACACACACTCTCTGTCCCATACACTCTCTCTCACACACACTCTCTGTCCCATACACTCTCTCTCTCACACACTCTCTGTCACATACACACTCTCTCACACACACTCTCTGTCCCATACACACTCTCTCTCCCACACACACACTCTCTCTCACACACTCTCTGTCCCAGACACACTCTCTCACACACACTCTCTCTCCCATACACACACTCTCTCACACACACTCTCTGTCCCACTCTCTCTCTCACACACTCTCTGTCCCATACACACTCTCTCCCACACACTCTCTGTCCCATACACACTCTTTCACACACACTCTCTGTCCCATACACACTCTCTCTCACACACTCTCTGTCCCATACACACTCTCTCACACACACTCTCTGTCCCATACATACTCTCTCTCACACACTCTCTGTCCCATACACACTCTCTCTCACACACTCTCTGTCCCATACACACACTCTCACACACACACTCTCTGTCCCATACATACACTCTCTATCTCACACTGTCTCTGTCCCATACGTACTCTCTCTCACACACTCTCTGTCCCATACACACTCTCTCTCACACACACTCTCTGTCCAAACACTCTCTCTCTCACACACTCTCTGTCACATACATACTCTCTCTCACACACTCTCTGTCCCATACACACTCTCTCTCACACACTCTCTGTCCCATACACACTCTCTCTCACACACACTCTCTGTCCCATACACACTCTCTCACACACACTCTCTCTCCCATACACACACTCTCTCACACACACTCTCTGTCCCATACACATTCTCTGTCCCATACATACTCTCTGTCCCATACACACTCTCTCTCACACTCTCTGTCCCATACATACTCTCTCTCACACACACACTCTCTATCCCATACACACACTCTCTCACACACTCTCTGACTCACACACTCTTTGTCCCATACATAAACTCTCTCTCACACACTCTCTGTCCCATACACACTCTCGGTCCCATACACACACTCTCTCACACACTCTCACTCACACACACTCGGTCCCATCCACACTCTCCGTCCCAGACACACTCTCTCACACACACTCTCTGTCACATACATACTCTCTCTCACACACTCTGTGTCCCTTACACACTCTCTCTCACACAATCTCTGTCCCATACACACTCTCTCACACACACTCTCTGTCCCATACACACTCTCTCACACACACTCTCTGTCCCAGACACACTCTCTCTCACACACACTCTGTCCCATACACACACTGCCTCACACACACTCTCTCTCCCATACACACTCTCTCACACACACTCTCTGTCCCATACACACACTCTCTCACACACACTCTCTGTCCCATACACACTCTCTCTCACACACTCTCTATCCCATACACACTCTCTCTCACACACTCTATGTCCCATACTCACACTCTCTCACACACTCTCTGTCCCATACACACTCTCTCACACACACACTCTCTCTCACACACTCTCTGTCCCATACGCACACTCTCTCACACACACTCAGTCCCATACACACTCTCACACACACACTCTCCGTCCCATACACACTCTCTCACACACACTCTCTGTCCCATACACACTCTCTCTCACACACACACACTCTGTCCCATACACACTCTCTCTCAAACACTCTCACTCACACTCTCTGTCCCATACACACTCTCTACACACACACTCTCTGTCCCATACATACTCTCTCTCACACACACTCTGTCCCATACACACTCTCTCTCACACACTCTCTGTCCCATACACACTCTCTCACACACACTCTCTGTCCCATACACACTCTCTCTCTCACACACTCTCTGTCCCTACACACTCTCTCACACACACTCTCTCTCCCACACACACTCTCTCCCACACACACTCTCCGTCCCATACACACTCTCTCACACACACTCTCTGTCCCATACACACTCTCTCACACACACTCTCTGTCCCATACACACTCTCTCTCACACACTCTCTGTCCCATACACACTCTCTAACACACACTCTCTGTCCCATACATACTCTCTCTCACACACTCTCTGTCCCATACACACTCTCTCTCACACACTCTCTGTCCCATACACACTCTCTCACACACACTCTCTGTCCCATACACTCTCTCTCACACACTCTCTGTCCCATACACACTCTCTCACACACACTCTCTGTCCCATACACACTCTCTCACACACACACTCTGTCCCATACATACTCTCTCTCACACACTCTCTGTCCCATACAACTCTCTAACACACACTCTCTGTCCCATACACACTCTCTCACACACACTCTCTGTCCCATACACACTCTCTCTCACACACTCTCTGACCCATACACACTCTCTCACACACACTCTCTGTCCCATACACACTCTCTCTCACACACTCTCTGTCCCATACACACTCTCTCACACACACTCTCTGTCCCATACACACTCTCTCTCACACACTCTCTGTCCCAGACACACTCTCTCTCACACACACACTCTCAGTCCCATACACACTCTCTCACACACTCTCTGTCCCATACACACTCTCTCTCACACACACTCTCAGTCCCATACACACTCTCTCTCACACACTCAGTCCCATACACACTCTCTCTCACACACATTCTCTGTCCCATACACACACTCTCTCACACACACTCTCTGTCCCATACACACTCTCTCACAAACACTCTCTCTCACACACACTCAGTCCCATACACACGTTCTCACACACACACTCTCCGTCCCATACACACTCTCCGTCCCATACACACTCTCTCACACACACTCTCTGTCCCATACACACTCTCTCACACACACTCTGTCCCATACACACTCTCTCTCCCACACTCACTGTCCCATACACACTCTCTCACACACACTCTCTCTCACACACACTCTCAGTCCCATACACACTCTCTCCACACTCTCTGTCCCATACACACTCTCTCTCACACACTCTCTGTCCCATACACACACTCTCACACACACTCTCTGTCCCATACACACTCTCTGTCCCACACACACTCTCTGTCCCATAGACACTCTCTCTCACACACTCTCTGTCCCATACACACTCTCTCTCACACACACTCTCTGTCCCATACACACTCTCTCTCACACACTCTCTGTCCCATACACACTCACTCACAAACACTCTCTCTCTCACACACTCTCAGTCCCATACACACACTCTCTCACACACACTCTGTCCCATACACACTCTCACACACACTCTCTGTCCCATACACACTCTCTGTCACACACACACTCTCTGTCCCATACACACTCTCTCACACTCTCACTCACTCTCTGTCCCATACACACTCTCTCACACACACTCTCTGTCCCACTCTCACTCTCACACACTCTCTGTCCCATACACACTCTCTCACACACACTCTCTGTCCCATACACACTCTCTCACACACACTCTCTGTCCCATACACACTCTCTCTCACACACTCTCTGTCCCATACACACTCTCTCCATACACACACACTCTGTCCCATCCACACACTCTCTCTCACACACACTCTCTGTCCCATACACACTCTCTATCACACACTGTCTCTGTCCCATACACACTCTCTCACACACACTCTCTGTCCCATACACACTCTCTGTCCCACACACTCTCAGTCCCATACAAACACTCTCACACACACTCTCTGTCCCATTCACACTCTCTCTCACACACTCTCACTCACACACACTCTCTGTCCCATACACACTCTCTCTCACACACTCTCTCTCACACACACTCTCTCTCACACACTCTCTCACACACACACTCTCTCTCCCACACACTCTCCGTCCCATACACACTCTCTCTCACACACTCTCTGTCCCATACACACTCTCTCACACACACTCTCTGTCGCATACACACTCTCTCACACACTCTCTACACACTCTCTAACACACACTCTCTGTCCCATACATAAACTCTCTCTCACACACTCTCTGTCCCATACACACTCTCTCTACACACACTCTCTGTCCCACACACTCTCACACACACACTCTCGGTCCCATACACACTCTCTATCACACACACTCTCTGTCACATACACACTCTCTCACACACACTCTCTGTCGCATACACACTCTCTTTCACACACTCTCTGTCCCATACACACTCTCTCTCACACACTCTCTGTCCCATACAAACTCTCTCACACACACTCTCTGTCCCATACACACTCTCTCTCACACTCTCTCTGTCCCATACACACTCACTCTCACACACTCTCTCTCCCATACACACTCTCTCACACACACTCTCTGTCCCATACACACTCTCTCACACACAATCTCTGTCCCATACACACTCTCTCTCACAAACACTCTCTGTCCCATACACACTCTCTCTCACACACTCTCTGTCCCATACTCACTCTCTCTCACACACTCTCTGTCCCATACACACTCTCTCACACACACTCTCTGTCCCATACACACTCTCTAACACACACTCTCTGTCCCATACACACTCTCTGTCCCATACACACTCTCCGTCCCATACAAACTCTCTCACACACACTCCCTGTCCCATACACACTCTCTAACACACTCTCTCTGTCCATACACTCTCACTCTCACACACTCTCTGTCACATACATACTCTCTCTCACACACTCTCTGTCCCATACACACTCTCTCTCACACACTCTCTGTCCATACACTCTCTCTCTCACACACTCTCTGTCCCATACACACTCTCTCTCACACACTCTCTGTCGCATACACACTCTCTCACACACACTCTCTGTCCCATACACACTCTCTCACACACACTCTTTGTCCCATACACACTCTCTCACACACACTCTCTCTCACACACACTCTCAGTCCCATACACACTCTCTCACACACTCTCTGTCCCATACACACTCTCTCTCACACACTCTCTGTCCCATACACACTCTCTCACACACACTCTCTGTCCCATACACACTCTCTCACACACACTCTCTGTCCCATACACACTCTCTCTCACACACTCTCTGTCCCATACACACTCTCTCACACACACTCTCTGTCCCATACACACTCTCTCTCACACACTCTATGTCCCATACTCACTCTCTCTCACACACTCTCTGTCCCTTACACAATCTCTCACAAACACTCTCTCTCACACACTCTCAGTCCCATACGCACACTCTCTCACACACACTCAGTCCCATACACACGCTCTCACACACACACTCTCCGTCCCATACACACTCTCCGTCCCATACACACTCTCTCACACACACTCTCTGTCCCATACACACTCTCTGTCCCATACACACTCTCCGTCCCATACAAACTCTCTCACACACACTCTCTGTCCATACACTCTCTCTCTCACACACTCTCTGTCCATACACTCTCTCTCTCACACACTCTCTGTCACACACTCTCTGTCCCATACACACTCTCTCTCACACACACTCTCTGTCCATACACTCTCTCTCTCATACACTCTCTGTCCCATACACACTCTCTCACACACACTCTCTCTCCCATACACACTCTCTCTCACACACACTCTCTGTCCATACACTCTCTCTCTCACACACTCTCTGTCCCATACACACTCTCTCTCACACACTCTCTGTCCCATACACACTCTCTCACACACACTCTCTGTCCCATACACACTCTCTCTCACACACTCTCTGTCCCATACACACTCTCTCACACACACTCTCTGTCCCATACATACTCTCTCTCACACACTCTCTGTCCCATACACACTCTCTCTCACACACTCTCTGTCCCATACACACACTCTCACACACACACTCTCTGTCCCATACATACACTCTCTATCTCACACTGTCTCTGTCCCATACGTACTCTCTCTCACACACTCTCTGTCCCATACACACTCTCTCTCACACACACTCTCTGTCCAAACACTCTCTCTCTCACACACTCTCTGTCACATACATACTCTCTCTCACACACTCTCTGTCCCATACACACTCTCTCTCACACACTCTCTGTCCCATACACACTCTCTCTCACACACACTCTCTGTCCCATACACACTCTCTCACACACACTCTCTCTCCCATACACACACTCTCTCACACACACTCTCTGTCCCATACACATTCTCTGTCCCATACATACTCTCTGTCCCATGCACACTCTCTCTCACACTCTCTGTCCCATACATACTCTCTCTCACACACACACTCTCTATCCCATACACACACTCTCTCACACACTCTCTGACTCACACACTCTTTGTCCCATACATAAACTCTCTCTCACACACTCTCTGTCCCATACACACTCTCGGTCCCATACACACACTCTCTCACACACTCTCACTCACACACACTCGGTCCCATCCACACACTCTCTCTCACACACACTCTCTGTCACATACATACACTCTCTGTCACACACACTCTCTGTCTCATACACACTCTGTTTCACACAATCTCTGTCCCATACTCACTCTCTCTCACACACTCTCTGTCCCATACACACTCTCTCACACACACTCTCTGTCCCATACACACTCTCTACACACTCTCTGTCCCATACACACTCTCTCACACACACTCTCTCTCCCATACACACTCTCTCACACACACTCTCTGTCCCATACACACTCTCTGTCCCATACACACTCTCCGTCCCGTACAAACTCTCTCACACACACTCCCTGTCCCATACACACTCTCTATACACACTCTCTCACACACACTCTCTGTCCCATACACACTCTCACTCTCACACACTCTCTGTCACATACATACTCTCTCTCACACACTCTCTGTCCCATACACACTCTCTCTCACACACTCTCTGTCCCATACACACTCTCTCACACACACTCTCACACACTCTCTGTCACATACACACTCTCTCTCACACACACTCTCTGTCCCATACACACTCTCTCTCACACACACTCTCTGTCCCATACACACTCTCTCACACACACTCTCTGTCCCATACACACTCTCTCTCACACACTCTCTGTCGCATACACACTCTCTCACACACACTCTCTGTCCCATACACTCTCTCTCACACACTCTCTGTCCCATACACACTCTCTCACACACACTCTCTGTCCCATACACACTCTCTCACACACACACTCTGTCCCATACACACTCTCTCTCACACACTCTCTGTCCCATACAACTCTCTCACACACACTCTCTGTCCCATACATACTCTCTCACACACACTCTCTGTCCCATACACACTCTCTCTCACACACTCTCTGTCCCATACACACTCTCTCACACACACTCTCTGTCCCATACACACTCTCTCTCACACACTCTCTGTCCCATACACACTCTCTCACACACTCTCTGTCCCATACACACACTCTCTCTCACACACTCTCTGTCCCATACATACTCTCAGTCCCATACACACACTCTGTCCCATACACACTCTCTCACACACTCTCTGTCCCATACACACTCTCTCTCACACACACTCTCAGTCCCATACACACTCTCTCTCACACACTCTGTCCCATACACACTCTCTCTCACACACACTCTCTGTCCCATACACACACTCTCTCACACACACTCAGTCCCATACACACTCTCTCACACACACTCTCTCACACACACTCTCTGTCGCATACACACTCTCTCACACACACTCTCTGTCCCATACACACTCTCTCACACACACTCTTTGTCCCATACACACTCTCTCACACACACTCTCTCTCACACACACTCTCAGTCCCATACACACTCTCTCTCAAGCACTCTCTGTCCCATACACACTCTCTCTCACACACTCTCTGTCCCATACACACTCTCTCACACACACTCTCTGTCCCATACACACTGTCTCACACACACTCTCTGTCCCATACACACTCTCTCTCACACACTCTCTGTCCCATACACACTCTCTCTCACACACTCTATGTCCCATACTCACTCTCTCTCACACACTCTCTGTCCCTTACACACTCTCTCACAAACACTCTCTCTCACACACTCTCAGTCCCATACGCACACTCTCTCACACACACTCAGTCCCATACACACGCTCTCACACACTCTCTGTCCCATACACACTCTCTCACACACACTCTCTGTCCCATACACACTCTCTCTCACACACTCTCTGTCCCATACACACTCTCTCACACACACTCTCTGTCCCATACACACTCTCTCTCACACACTCTCTGTCCCATACACACACTCTCACACACACACTCTCTGTCCCATACATACACTCTCTCACACACACTCTCTGTCCCCTACACACTCTCTCACAAACACTCTCTCTCACACACACTCAGTCCCATACACACGTTCTCACACACACACTCTCCGTCCCATACACACTCTCTGTCCCATACACACTCTCTCACACACACTCTCTGTCGCATACACACTCTCTCTCACACACTCTCTGTCCCATACACACTCTCTAACACACACTCTCTGTCCCATACATACTCTCTCTCACACACTCTCTGTCCCATACACACTCTCTCTCACACACTCTCTGTCCCATACACACTCTCTCACACACACTCTCTGTCCCATACACACTCTCTCACACACACTCTCTGTCCCATACACACTCTCTCACACACACTCTCTGTCGCATACACACTCTCTAACACACACTCTCTGTCCCATACACACTCTCTGTCCCATACACACTCTCCGTCCCATACAAACTCTCTCACACACACTCTCTGTCCCATACACACTCTCTAACACACTCTCTCTGTCCATACACTCTCACTCTCACACACTCTCTGTCCCATACACACTCTCTCACACACACTCTCTGTCCCATACACACTCTCTAACACACACTCTCTGTCCCATACACACTCTCTCTCACACACTCTCTGTCCCATACACACTCTCTCACACACACTCTCTGTCCCATACACTCTCTCTCTCACACACTCTCTGTCCCATACACACTCTCTCACACACACTCTCTGTCCCATACACACTCTCTAACACACACTCTCTGTCCCATACACACTCTCTGTCCCATACACACTCTCCGTCCCGTACAAACTCTCTCACACACACTCCCTGTCCCATACACACTCTCTAACACACTCTCTCTGTCCATACACTCTCAGTCTCACACACTCTCTGTCACATACATACTCTCTCTCACACACTCTCTGTCCCATACACACTCTCTCTCACACACTCTCTGTCCATACACTCTCTCTCTCACACACTCTCTGTCCCATACACACTCTCTCTCACACACTCTCTGTCGCATACACACTCTCTCACACACACTCTCTGTCCCATACACACTCTCTCACACACACTCTTTGTCCCATACACACTCTCTCACACACACTCTCTCTCACACACACTCTCAGTCCCATACACACGGTCTCTCAAGCACTCTCTGTCCCATACACACTCTCTCTCACACACTCTCTGTCCCATACACACTCTCTCACACACACTCTCTGTCCCATACACACTGTCTCACACACACTCTCTGTCCCATACACACTCTCTCTCACACACTCTCTGTCCCATACACACTCTCTCACACACACTCTCTGTCCCATACACACTCTCTCTCACACACTCTATGTCCCATACTCACTCTCTCTCACACACTCTCTGTCCCTTACACACTCTCTCACAAACACTCTCTCTCACACACTCTCAGTCCCATACGCACACTCTCTCACACACACTCAGTCCCATACACACGCTCTCACACACACACTCTCCGTCCCATACACACTCTCCGTCCCATACACACTCTCTCACACACACTCTCTGTCCCATACACACTCTCTGTCCCATACACACTCTCCGTCCCATACAAACTCTCTCACACACACTCTCTGTCCATACACTCTCTCTCTCACACACTCTCTGTCCATACACTCTCTCTCTCACACACTCTCTGTCACATACATACTCTCTCTCACACACTCTCTGTCCCATACACACTCTCTCTCACACACACTCTCTGTCCATACACTCTCTCTCTCACACACTCTCTGTCCCATACACACTCTCTCACACACACTCTCTCTCCCATACACACTCTCTCTCACACACACTCTCTGTCCATACACTCTCTCTCTCACACACTCTCTGTCCCATACACACTCTCTCTCACACACTCTCTGTCCCATACACACTCTCTCACACACACTCTCTGTCCCATACACACTCTCTCTCACACACTCTCTGTCCCATACACACTCTCTCACACACACTCTCTGTCCCATACATCCTCTCTCTCACACACTCTCTGTCCCATACACACTCTCTCTCACACACTCTCTGTCCCACACACACACTCTCACACACACACTCTCTGTCCCATACATACACTCTCTATCTCACACTGTCTCTGTCCCATCCGTACTCTCTCTCACACACTCTCTGTCCCATACACACTCTCTCTCACACACACTCTCTGTCCAAACACTCTCTCTCTCACACACTCTCTGTCACATACATACTCTCTCTCACACACTCTCTGTCCCATACACACTCTCTCTCACACACTCTCTGTCCCATACACACTCTCTCTCACACACACTCTCTGTCCCATACACACTCTCTCACACACACTCTCTCTCCCATACACACACTCTCTCACACACACTCTCTGTCCCATACACATTCTCTGTCCCATACATACTCTCTGTCCCATGCACACTCTCTCTCACACTCTCTGTCCCATACATACTCTCTCTCACACACACACTCTCTATCCCATACACACACTCTCTCACACACTCTCTGACTCACACACTCTTTGTCCCATACATAAACTCTCTCTCACACACTCTCTGTCCCATACACACTCTCGGTCCCATACACACACTCTCTCACACACTCTCACTCACACACACTCGGTCCCATCCACACACTCTCTCTCACACACACTCTCTGTCACATACATACACTCTCTGTCACACACACTCTCTGTCCCATACACACTCTCTTTCACACAATCTCTGTCCCATACATACTCTCTCTCACACACTCTCTGTCCCATACACACTGTCTCACACACACTCTCTGTCCCATACGCACTCTCTCTCACACACTCTCTGTCCCATACACACTCTCTCACACACACTCTCTCTCCCATACACACTCTCTCACACACACTCTCTGTCCCATACACACTCTCTCACACACACTCTCTGTCCCATACATACACTCTCTCTCAAAAACACTCTCTATCCCATACACACTCTCTCTCACACACTCTATGTCCCATACTCACTCTCTCTCACACACTCTCTGTCCCATACACACTCTCTCACACACACTCTCTGTCCCATACACACTCTCTAACACACACTCTCTGTCCCATACACACTCTCTGTCCCATACACACTCTCCGTCCCGTACAAACTCTCTCACACACACTCCCTGTCCCATACACACTCTCTAACACACTCTCTCTGTCCATACACTCTCACTCTCACACACTCTCTGTGACATACATACTCTCTCTCACACACTCTCTGTCCCATACACACTCTCTCTCACACACTCTCTGTCCATACACTCTCTCTCTCACACACTCTCTGTCACATACATACTCTCTCTCACACACTCTCTGTCCCATACACACTCTCTCTCACACACACTCTCTGTCCCATACACACTCTCTCACACACACTCTCTGTCGCATACACACTCTCTCACACACACTCTCTGTCCCATACACACTCTCTCACACACACTCTTTGTCCCATACACACTCTCTCACACACACTCTCTCTCACACACACTCTCAGTCCCATACACACGGTCTCTCAAGCACTCTCTGTCCCATACACACTCTCTCTCACACACTCTCTGTCCCATACACACTCTCTCACACACACTCTCTGTCCCATACACACTCTCTCACACACACTCTCTGTCCCATACACACTCTCTCTCACACACTCTCTGTCCCATACACACTCTCTCACACACACTCTCTGTCCCATACACACTCTCTCTCACACACTCTCTGTCCCTTACACACTCTCTCACAAACACTCTCTCTCACACACTCTCAGTCCCATACGCACACTCTCTCACACACACTCAGTCCCATACACACGCTCTCACACACACACTCTCCGTCCCATACACACTCTCCGTCCCATACACACTCTCTCACACACACTCTCTGTCCCATACACACTCTCTGTCCCATACACACTCTCCGTCCCATACAAACTCTCTCACACACACTCTCTGTCCATACACTCTCTCTCTCACACACTCTCTGTCCATACACTCTCTCTCTCACACACTCTCTGTCACATACATACTCTCTCTCACACACTCTCTGTCCCATACACACTCTCTCTCACACACACTCTCTGTCCATACACTCTCTCTCTCACACACTCTCTGTCCCATACACACTCTCTCACACACACTCTCTCTCCCATACACACACTCTCTCACACACACTCTCTGTCCATACACTCTCTCTCTCACACACTCTCTGTCCCATACACACTCTCTCTCACACACTCTCTGTCCCATACACACTCTCTCACACACACTCTCTGTCCCATACACACTCTCTCTCACACACTCTCTGTCCCATACACACTCTCTCACACACACTCTCTGTCCCATACATACTCTCTCTCACACACTCTCTGTCCCATACACACTCTCTCTCACACACTCTCTGTCCCATACACACACTCTCACACACACACTCTCTGTCCCATACATACACTCTCTATCTCACACTGTCTCTGTCCCATCCGTACTCTCTCTCACACACTCTCTGTCCCATACACACTCTCTCTCACACACACTCTCTGTCCAAACACTCTCTCTCTCACACACTCTCTGTCACACACATACTCTCTCTCACACACTCTCTGTCCCATACACACTCCCTCTCACACACTCTCTGTCCCATACACACTCTCTCTCACACACACTCTCTGTCCCATACACACTCTCTCACACACACTCTCTCTCCCATACACACACTCTCTCACACACACTCTCTGTCCCATACACATTCTCTGTCCCATACATACTCTCTGTCCCATGCACACTCTCTCTCACACTCTCTGTCCCATACATACTCTCTCTCACACTCACACTCTCTATCCCATACACACACTCTCTCACACACTCTCTGACTCACACACTCTTTGTCCCATGCATAAACTCTCTCTCACACACTCTCTGTCCCATACACACTCTCGGTCCCATACACACACTCTCTCACACACTCTCACTCACACACACTCGGTCCCATCCACACACTCTCTCTCACACACACTCTCTGTCACATACATACACTCTCTGTCACACACACTCTCTGTCCCATACACACTCTCTTTCACACAATCTCTGTCCCACACATACTCTCTCTCACACACTCTCTGTCCCATACACACTGTCTCACACACACTCTCTGTCCCATACGCACTCTCTCTCACAGACTCTCTGTCCCATACACACTCTCTCACACACACTCTCTCTCCCATACACACTCTCTCACACACACTCTCTGTCCCATACACACTCTCTCACACACACTCTCTGTCCCATACATACACTCTCTCTCAAAAACACTCTCTATCCCATACACACTCTCTCTCACACACTCTATGTCCCATACTCACTCTCTCTCACACACTCTCTGTCCCATACACACTCTCTCACAAACACTCTCTCTCACACACTCTCAGTCCCATACGCACACTCTCTCACACACACTCAGTCCCATACACACGTTCTCACACACACACTCTCCGTCCCATACACACTCTCCGTCCCATACACACTCTCTCACACACACTCTCTGTCCCATACACACTCTCTCACACACACTCTCTGTCGCATACACACTCTCTCTCACACACTCTCTGTCCCATACACACTCTCTAACACACACTCTCTGTCACATACATACTCTCTCTCACACACTCTCTGTCCCATACACACTCTCTCTCACACACACTCTCTGTCCCATACACACTCTCTCACACACACTCTCTGTCCCATAAACTCTCTCTCTCACACACTCTCTGTCCCATACACACTCTCTCACACACACTCTCTGTCCCATACACACTCTCTCACACACACTCTCCGTCCCATACATACTCTCTCACACACACTCTCTGTCCCATACACACTCTCTCACACACACTCTCTGTTGCATACACACTCTCTCTCACACACTCTCTGTCCCATACACACTCTCTAACACACACTCTCTGTCCCATACATACTCTCTCTCACACACTCTCTGTCCCATACACACTCTCTCTCACACACTCTCTGTCCCATACACACTCTCTCACACACACTCTCTGTCCCATACACTCTCTCTCTCACACACTCTCTGTCCCATACACACTCTCTCACACACACTCTCTGTCCCATACACACTCTCTCACACACACACTCTGTCCCATACATACTCTCTCTCACACACTCTCTGTCCCATACAACTCTCTAACACACACTCTCTGTCCCATACATACTCTCTCACACACACTCTCTGTCCCATACACACTCTCTCTCACACACTCTCTGTCCCATACACACTCTCTCACACACACTCTCTGTCCCATACACACTCTCTCTCACACACTCTCTGTCCCATACACACTCTCTCACACACTCTCTGTCCCATACACACACTCTCTCTCACACACTCTCTGTCCCATACATACTCTCAGTCCCATAGACACACACTCTGTCCCATACACACTCTCTCACACACTCTCTGTCCCATACACACTCTCTCTCACACACACTCTCAGTCCCATACACACTCTCTCTCACACACTCAGTCCCATACACACTCTCTCTCACACACATTCTCTGTCCCATACACACACTCTCTCACACACACTCTCTGTCCCATACACACTCTCTCACAAACACTCTCTCTCACACACACTCAGTCCCATACACACGTTCTCACACACACACTCTCCGTCCCATACACACACTCTCAGTCCCATACACACTCTCTCACACACACTCTCTGTCGCATACACACTCTCTCACACACACTCTCTGTCCCATACACACTCTCTCACACACACTCTTTGTCCCATACACACTCTCTCACACACACTCTCTCTCACACACACTCTCAGTCCCATACACACGGTCTCTCAAGCACTCTCTGTCCCATACACACTCTCTCTCACACACTCTCTGTCCCATACACACTCTCTCACACACACTCTCTGTCCCATACACACTCTCTCACACACACTCTCTGTCCCATACACACTCTCTCTCACACACTCTCTGTCCCATACACACTCTCTCTCACACACTCTATGTCCCATACTCACTCTCTCTCACACACTCTCTGTCCCTTACACAATCTCTCACAAACACTCTCTCTCACACACTCTCAGTCCCATACGCACACTCTCTCACACACACTCAGTCCCATACACACGCTCTCACACACTCTCTGTCCCATACACACTCTCTCACACACACTCTCTGTCCCATACACACTCTCTCTCACACACTCTCTGTCCCATACACACTCTCTCACACACACTCTCTGTCCCATACACACTCTCTCTCACACACTCTCTGTCCCATACACACACTCTCACACACACACTCTCTGTCCCATACATACACTCTCTCACACACACTCTCTGTCCCCTACACACTCTCTCACAAACACTCTCTCTCACACACACTCAGTCCCATACACACGTTCTCACACACACACTCTCCGTCCCATACACACTCTCCGTCCCATACACACTCTCTCACACACACTCTCTGTCCCATACACACTCTCTCACACACACTCTCTGTCGCATACACACTCTCTCTCACACACTCTCTGTCCCATACACACTCTCTAACACACACTCTCTGTCCCATACATACTCTCTCTCACACACTCTCTGTCCCATACACACTCTCTCTCACACACTCTCTGTCCCATACACACTCTCTCACACACACTCTCTGTCCCATACACACTCTCTAACACACACTCTCTGTCCCATACACACTCTCTCACACACACTCTCTGTCGCATACACACTCTCTAACACACACTCTCTGTCCCATACACACTCTCTGTCCCATACACACTCTCTGTCCCATACAAACTCTCTCACACACACTCTCTGTCCCATACACACTCTCTAACACACTCTCTCTGTCCATACACACTCTCACTCTCACACACTCTCTGTCCCATACACACTCTCTCACACACACTCTCTGTCCCATACACACTCTCTCACACACACTCTCTGTCCCATACACACTCTCTCTCACACACTCTCTGTCCCATACACACTCTCTCACACACACTCTCTGTCCCATACACTCTCTCTCTCACACACTCTCTGTCCCATACACACTCTCTCACACACACTCTCTGTCCCATACACACTCTCTCACACACTCTCTGACTCACACACTCTTTGTCCCATACATAAACTCTCTCTCACACACTCTCTGTCCCATACACACTCTCGGTCCCATACACACACTCTCTCACACACTCTCACTCACACACACTCGGTCCCATCCACACACTCTCTCTCACACACACTCTCTGTCACATACATACACTCTCTGTCACACACACTCTCTGTCTCATACACACTCTGTTTCACACAATCTCTGTCCCATACATACTCTCTCTCACACACTCTCTGTCCCATACACACTGTCTCACACACACTCTCTGTCCCATACACACTCTCTCTCACACACTCTCTGTCCCATACACACTCTCTCACACACACTCTCTCTCCCATACACACTCTCTCACACACACTCTCTGTCCCATACACACTCTCTCACACACACTCTCTGTCCCATACATACACTCTCTCTCAAAAACACTCTCTATCCCATACACACTCTCTCTCACACACTCTATGTCCCATACTCACTCTCTCTCACACACTCTCTGTCCCATACACACTCTCTCACACACACTCTCTGTCCCATACACACTCTCTAACACACACTCTCTGTCCCATACACACTCTCTGTCCCATACACACTCTCCGTCCCATACAAACTCTCTCACACACACTCTCTGTCCCATACACACTCTCTACACACTCTCTCTGTCCATACACTCTCACTCTCACACACTCTCTGTGACATACATACTCTCTCTCACACACTCTCTGTCCCATACACACTCTCTCTCACACACTCTCTGTCCATACACTCTCTCTCTCACACACTCTCTGTCACATACATACTCTCTCTCACACACTCTCTGTCCCATACACACTCTCTCTCACACACACTCTCTGTCCCATACACACTCTCTCACACACACTCTCTGTCGCATACACACTCTCTCACACACACTCTCTGTCCCATACACACTCTCTCTCACACACTCTTTGTCCCATACACACTCTCTCACACACACTCTCTCTCACACACACACTCTGTCCCATACACACGGTCTCTCAAGCACTCTCTGTCCCATACACACTCTCTCTCACACACTCTCTGTCCCATACACACTCTCTCACACACACTCTCTGTCCCATACACACTCTCTCACACACACTCTCTGTCCCATACACACTCTCTCTCACACACTCTCTGTCCCATACACACTCTTTCACACACACTCTCTGTCCCATACACACTCTCTCTCACACACTCTCTGTCCCTTACACAATCTCTCACAAACACTCTCTCTCACACACTCTCAGTCCCATACGCACACTCTCTCACACACACTCAGTCCCATACACACGCTCTCACACACGCACTCTCCGTCCCATACACACTCTCCGTCCCATACACACTCTCTCACACACACTCTCTGTCCCATACACACTCTCTGTCCCATACACACTCTCCGTCCCATACAAACTCTCTCACACACACTCTCTGTCCATACACTCTCTCTCTCACACACTCTCTGTCCATACACTCTCTCTCTCACACACTCTCTGTCACATACATACTCTCTCTCACACACTCTCTGTCCCATACACACTCTCTCTCACACACACTCTCTGTCCATACACTCTCTCTCTCACACACTCTCTGTCCCATACACACTCTCTCACACACACTCTCTCTCCCATACACACACTCTCTCACACACACTCTCTGTCCATACACTCTCTCTCTCACACACTCTCTGTCCCATACACACTCTCTCTCACACACTCTCTGTCCCATACACACTCTCTCACACACACTCTCTGTCCCATACACACTCTCTCTCACACACTCTCTGTCCCATACACACTCTCTCACACACACTCTCTGTCCCATACATACTCTCTCTCACACACTCTCTGTCCCATACACACTCTCTCTCACACACTCTCTGTCCCATACACACACTCTCACACACACACTCTCTGTCCCATACATACACTCTCTATCTCACACTGTCTCTGTCCCATCCGTACTCTCTCTCACACACTCTCTGTCCCATACACACTCTCTCTCACACACACTCTCTGTCCAAACACTCTCTCTCTCACACACTCTCTGTCACACACATACTCTCTCTCACACACTCTCTGTCCCATACACACTCCCTCTCACACACTCTCTGTCCCATACACACTCTCTCTCACACACACTCTCTGTCCCATACACACTCTCTCACACACACTCTCTCTCCCATACACACACTCTCTCACACACACTCTCTGTCCCATACACATTCTCTGTCCCATACATACTCTCTGTCCCATGCACACTCTCTCTCACACTCTCTGTCCCATACATACTCTCTCTCACACTCACACTCTCTATCCCATACACACACTCTCTCACACACTCTCTGACTCACACACTCTTTGTCCCATGCATAAACTCTCTCTCACACACTCTCTGTCCCATACACACTCTCGGTCCCATACACACACTCTCTCACACACTCTCACTCACACACACTCGGTCCCATCCACACACTCTCTCTCACACACACTCTCTGTCACATACATACACTCTCTGTCACACACACTCTCTGTCCCATACACACTCTCTTTCACACAATCTCTGTCCCATACATACTCTCTCTCACACACTCTCTGTCCCATACACACTGTCTCACACACACTCTCTGTCCCATACGCACTCTCTCTCACAGACTCTCTGTCCCATACACACTCTCTCACACACACTCTCTCTCCCATACACACTCTCTCACACACACTCTCTGTCCCATACACACTCTCTCACACACACTCTCTGTCCCATACATACACTCTCTCTCAAAAACACTCTCTATCCCATACACACTCTCTCTCACACACTCTATGTCCCATACTCACTCTCTCTCACACACTCTCTGTCCCATACACACTCTCTCACAAACACTCTCTCTCACACACTCTCAGTCCCATACGCACACTCTCTCACACACACTCAGTCCCATACACACGTTCTCACACACACACTCTCCGTCCCATACACACTCTCCGTCCCATACACACTCTCTCACACACACTCTCTGTCCCATACACACTCTCTCACACACACTCTCTGTCGCATACACACTCTCTCTCACACACTCTCTGTCCCATACACACTCTCTAACACACACTCTCTGTCCCATACATACTCTCTCTCACACACTCTCTGTCCCATACACACTCTCTCTCACACACTCTCTGTCCCATACACACTCTCTCACACACACTCTCTGTCCCATAAACTCTCTCTCTCACACACTCTCTGTCCCATACACACTCTCTCACACACACTCTCTGTCCCATACACACTCTCTCACACACACTCTCCGTCCCATACATACTCTCTCACACACACTCTCTGTCCCATACACACTCTCTCACACACACTCTCTGTTGCATACACACTCTCTCTCACACACTCTCTGTCCCATACACACTCTCTAACACACACTCTCTGTCCCATACATACTCTCTCTCACACACTCTCTGTCCCATACACACTCTCTCTCACACACTCTCTGTCCCATACACACTCTCTCACACACACTCTCTGTCCCATACACTCTCTCTCTCACACACTCTCTGTCCCATACACACTCTCTCACACACACTCTCTGTCCCATACACACTCTCTCACACACACACTCTGTCCCATACATACTCTCTCTCACACACTCTCTGTCCCATACAACTCTCTAACACACACTCTCTGTCCCATACATACTCTCTCACACACACTCTCTGTCCCATACACACTCTCTCTCACACACTCTCTGTCCCATACACACTCTCTCACACACACTCTCTGTCCCATACACACTCTCTCTCACACACTCTCTGTCCCATACACACTCTCTCACACACTCTCTGTCCCATACACACACTCTCTCTCACACACTCTCTGTCCCATACATACTCTCAGTCCCATAGACACACACTCTGTCCCATACACACTCTCTCACACACTCTCTGTCCCATACACACTCTCTCTCACACACACTCTCAGTCCCATACACACTCTCTCTCACACACTCAGTCCCATACACACTCTCTCTCACACACACTCTCTGTCCCATACACACACTCTCTCACACACACTCTCTGTCCCATACACACTCTCTCACAAACACTCTCTCTCACACACACTCAGTCCCATACACACGTTCTCACACACACACTCTCCGTCCCATACACACTCTCCGTCCCATACACACTCTCTCACACACACTCTCTGTCGCATACACACTCTCTCACACACACTCTCTGTCCCATACACACTCTCTCACACACACTCTCTGTCCCATACACACTCTCTCACACACACTCTCTCTCACACACACTCTCAGTCCCATACACACGGTCTCTCAAGCACTCTCTGTCCCATACACACTCTCTCTCACACACTCTCTGTCCCATACACACTCTCTCACACACACTCTCTGTCCCATACACACTCTCTCACACACACTCTCTGTCCCATACACACTCTCTCTCACACACTCTCTGTCCCATACACACTCTCTCTCACACACTCTATGTCCCATACTCACTCTCTCTCACACACTCTCTGTCCCTTACACAATCTCTCACAAACACTCTCTCTCACACACTCTCAGTCCCATACGCACACTCTCTCACACACACTCAGTCCCATACACACGCTCTCACACACTCTCTGTCCCATACACACTCTCTCCCATACACACTCTCCGTCCCATACACACTCTCTCACACACACTCTCTGTCCCATACACACTCTCTCACACACTCTCTCTGTCCATACACTCTCACTCTCACACACTCTCTGTCCCATACACACTCTCTCACACACACTCTCTGTCCCATACACACTCTCTCACACACACTCTCTGTCCCATACACACTCTCTCTCACACACTCTCTGTCCCATACACACTCTCTCACACACACTCTCTGTCCCATACACTCTCTCTCTCACACACTCTCTGTCCCATACACACTCTCTCACACACACTCTCTGTCCCATACACACTCTCTAACACACACTCTCTGTCCCATACACACTCTCTGTCCCATACACACTCTCCGTCCCATACAAACTCTCTCACACACACTCTCTGTCCCATACACACTCTCTAACACACTCTCTCTGTCCATACACTCTCAGTCTCACACACTCTCTGTCACATACACACTCTCTCTCACACACTCTCTGTCCCATACACACTCTCTCTCACACACTCTCTGTCCATACACTCTCTCTCTCACACACTCTCTGTCCCATACACACTCTCTCTCACACACTCTCTGTCGCATACACACTCTCTCACACACACTCTCTGTCCCATACACACTCTCTCACACACTCTCTGACTCACACACTCTTTGTCCCATACATAAACTCTCTCTCACACACTCTCTGTCCCATACACACTCTCGGTCCCATACACACACTCTCTCACACACTCTCACTCACACACACTCGGTCCCATCCACACACTCTCTCTCACACACACTCTCTGTCACATACATACACTCTCTGTCACACACACTCTCTGTCTCATACACACTCTGTTTCACACAATCTCTGTCCCATACATACTCTCTCTCACACACTCTCTGTCCCATACACACTGTCTCACACACACTCTCTGTCCCATACGCACTCTCTCTCACACACTCTCTGTCCCATACACACTCTCTCACACACACTCTCTCTCCCATACACACTCTCTCACACACACTCTCTGTCCCATACACACTCTCTCACACACACTCTCTGTCCCATACATACACTCTCTCTCAAAAACACTCTCTATCCCATACACACTCTCTCTCACACACTCTATGTCCCATACTCACTCTCTCTCACACACTCTCTGTCCCATACACACTCTCTCACACACACTCTCTGTCCCATACACACTCTCTAACACACACTCTCTGTCCCATACACACTCTCTGTCCCATACACACTCTCCGTCCCATACAAACTCTCTCACACACACTCCCTGTCCCATACACACTCTCTAACACACTATCTCTGTCCATACACTCTCACTCTCACACACTCTCTGTGACATACATACTCTCTCTCACACACTCTCTGTCCCATACACACTCTCTCTCACACACTCTCTGTCCATACACTCTCTCTCTCACACACTCTCTGTCACATACATACTCTCTCTCACACACTCTCTGTCCCATACACACTCTCTCTCACACACACTCTCTGTCCCATACACACGCTCTCACACACACTCTCTGTCCCATACACACTCTCTCACACACACTCTTTGTCCCATACACACTCTCTCACACACACTCTCTCTCACACACACTCTCAGTCCCATACACACACTCTCTCAACACTCTCTGTCCCATACACACTCTCTCTCACACACTCTCTGTCCCATACACACTCTCTCACACACACTCTCTGTCCCATACACACTCTCTCACACACACTCTCTGTCCCATACACACTCTCTCTCACACACTCTCTGTCCCATACACACTCTCTCACACACACTCTCTGTCCCATACACACTCTCTCTCACACACTCTCTGTCCCATACACACTCTCTCTCACACACTCTCTGTCCCTTACACAATCTCTCACAAACACTCTCTCTCACACACTCTCAGTCCCATACGCACACTCTCTCACACACACTCAGTCCCATACACACGCTCTCACACACGCACTCTCCGTCCCATACACACTCTCCGTCCCATACACACTCTCTCACACACACTCTCTGTCCCATACACACTCTCTGTCCCATACACACTCTCCGTCCCATACAAACTCTCTCACACACACTCTCTGTCCATACACTCTCTCTCTCACACACTCTCTGTCCATACACTCTCTCTCTCACACACTCTCTGTCACATACATACTCTCTCTCACACACTCTCTGTCCCATACACACTCTCTCTCACACACACTCTCTGTCCATACACTCTCTCTCTCACACACTCTCTGTCCCATACACACTCTCTCACACACACTCTCTCTCCCATACACACACTCTCTCACACACACTCTCTGTCCATACACTCTCTCTCTCACACACTCTCTGTCCCATACACACTCTCTCTCACACACTCTCTGTCCCATACACACTCTCTCACACACACTCTCTGTCCCATACACACTCTCTCTCACACACTCTCTGTCCCATACACACTCTCTCACACACACTCTCTGTCCCATACATACTCTCTCTCACACACTCTCTGTCCCATACACACTCTCTCTCACACACTCTCTGTCCCATACACACACTCTCACACACACACTCTCTGTCCCATACATACACTCTCTATCTCACACTGTCTCTGTCCCATCCGTACTCTCTCTCACACACTCTCTGTCCCATACACACTCTCTCTCACACACACTCTCTGTCCAAACACTCTCTCTCTCACACACTCTCTGTCACACACATACTCTCTCTCACACACTCTCTGTCCCATACACACTCTCTCTCACACACTCTCTGTCCCATACACACTCTCTCTCACACACACTCTCTGTCCCATACACACTCTCTCACACACACTCTCTCTCCCATACACACACTCTCTCACACACACTCTCTGTCCCATACACATTCTCTGTCCCATACATACTCTCTGTCCCATGCACACTCTCTCTCACACTCTCTGTCCCATACATACTCTCTCTCACACTCACACTCTCTATCCCATACACACACTCTCTCACACACTCTCTGACTCACACACTCTTTGTCCCATGCATAAACTCTCTCTCACACACTCTCTGTCCCATACACACTCTCGGTCCCATACACACACTCTCTCACACACTCTCACTCACACACACTCGGTCCCATCCACACACTCTCTCTCACACACACTCTCTGTCACATACATACACTCTCTGTCACACACACTCTCTGTCCCATACACACTCTCTTTCACACAATCTCTGTCCCATACATACTCTCTCTCACACACTCTCTGTCCCATACACACTCTCTCACACACACTCTCTGTCCCATACACACTCTCTCTCACACACTCTCTGTCCCATACACACTCTCTCACACACACTCTCTCTCCCATACACACTCTCTCACACACACTCTCTGTCCCATACACACTCTCTCACACACACTCTCTGTCCCATACATACACTCTCTCTCAAAAACACTCTCTATCCCATACACACTCTCTCTCACACACTCTATGTCCCATACTCACTCTCTCTCACACACTCTCTGTCCCATACACACTCTCTCACAAACACTCTCTCTCACACACTCTCAGTCCCATACGCACACTCTCTCACACACACTCAGTCCCATACACACGTTCTCACACACACACTCTCCGTCCCATACACACTCTCCGTCCCATACACACTATCTCACACACACTCTCTGTCCCATACACACTCTCTCACACACACTCTCTGTCGCATACACACTCTCTAACACACACTCTCTGTCCCATACATACTCTCTCTCACACACTCTCTGTCCCATACACACTCTCTCTCACACACTCTCTGTCCCATACACACTCTCTCACACACACTCTCTGTCCCATAAACTCTCTCTCACACACACTCTCTGTCCCATACACACTCTCTCACACACACTCTCTGTCCCATACACACTCTCTCACACACACTCTCCGTCCCATACATACTCTCTCACACACACTCTCTGTCCCATACACACTCTCTCACACACACTCTCTGTCCCATACACACTCTCTCTCACACACTCTCTGTCCCATACACACTCTCTAACACACACTCTCTGTCCCATACATACTCTCTCTCACACACTCTCTGTCCCATACACACTCTCTCTCACACACTCTCTGTCCCATACACACTCTCTCACACACACTCTCTGTCCCATACACTCTCTCTCTCACACACTCTCTGTCCCATACACACTCTCTCACACACACTCTCTGTCCCATACACACTCTCTCACACACACACTCTGTCCCATACATACTCTCTCTCACACACTCTCTGTCCCATACAACTCTCTAACACACACTCTCTGTCCCATACATACTCTCTCACACACACTCTCTGTCCCATACACACTCTCTCTCACACACTCTCTGTCCCATACACACTCTCTCACACACACTCTCTGTCCCATACACACTCTCTCTCACACACTCTCTGTCCCATACACACTCTCTCACACACTCTCTGTCCCATACACACACTCTCTCTCACACACTCTCTGTCCCATACATACTCTCAGTCCCATAGACACACACTCTGTCCCATACACACTCTCTCACACACTCTCTGTCCCATACACACTCTCTCTCACACACACTCTCAGTCCCATACACACTCTCTCTCACACACTCAGTCCCATACACACTCTCTCTCACACACATTCTCTGTCCCATACACACACTCTCTCTCACACACACTCAGTCCCATACACACGTTCTCACACACACACTCTCCGTCCCATACACACTCTCCGTCCCATACACACTCTCTCACACACACTCTCTGTCGCATACACACTCTCTCACACACACTCTCTGTCCCATACACACTCTCTCACACACACTCTTTGTCCCATACACACTCTCTCACACACACTCTCTCTCACACACACTCTCAGTCCCATACACACGGTCTCTCAAGCACTCTCTGTCCCATACACACTCTCTCTCACACACTCTCTGTCCCATACACACTCTCTCACACACACTCTCTGTCCCATACACACTGTCTCACACACACTCTCTGTCCCATACACACTCTCTCTCACACACTCTCTGTCCCATACACACTCTCTCTCACACACTCTATGTCCCATACTCACTCTCTCTCACACACTCTCTGTCCCTTACACACTCTCTCACAAACACTCTCTCTCACACACTCTCAGTCCCATACGCACACTCTCTCACACACACTCAGTCCCATACACACGCTCTCACACACTCTCTGTCCCATACACACTCTCTCACACACACTCTCTGTCCCATACACACTCTCTCTCACACACTCTCTGTCCCATACACACTCTCTCACACACACTCTCTGTCCCATACACACTCTCTCTCACACACTCTCTGTCCCATACACACACTCTCACACACACACTCTCTGTCCCATACATACACTCTCTCACACACACTCTCTGTCCCCTACACACTCTCTCACAAACACTCTCTCTCACACACACTCAGTCCCATACACACGTTCTCACACACACACTCTCCGTCCCATACACACTCTCCGTCCCATACACACTCTCTCACACACACTCTCTGTCCCATACACACTCTCTCACACACACTCTCTGTCGCATACACACTCTCTCTCACACACTCTCTGTCCCATACACACTCTCTAACACACACTCTCTGTCCCATACATACTCTCTCTCACACACTCTCTGTCCCATACACACTCTCTCTCACACACTCTCTGTCCCATACACACTCTCTCACACACACTCTCTGTCCCATACACACTCTCTAACACACACTCTCTGTCCCATACACACTCTCTCACACACACTCTCTGTCGCATACACACTCTCTAACACACACTCTCTGTCCCATACACACTCTCTGTCCCATACACACTCTCCGTCCCATACAAACTCTCTCACACACACTCTCTGTCCCATACACACTCTCTAACACACTCTCTCTGTCCATACACTCTCACTCTCACACACTCTCTGTCCCATACACACTCTCTCACACACACTCTCTGTCCCATACACACTCTCTAACACACACTCTCTGTCCCATACACACTCTCTCTCACACACTCTCTGTCCCATACACACTCTCTCACACACACTCTCTGTCCCATACACTCTCTCTCTCACACACTCTCTGTCCCATACACACTCTCTCACACACACTCTCTGTCCCATACACACTCTCTAACACACACTCTCTGTCCCATACACACTCTCTGTCCCATACACACTCTCCGTCCCGTACAAACTCTCTCACACACACTCCCTGTCCCATACACACTCTCTAACACACTCTCTCTGTCCATACACTCTCAGTCTCACACACTCTCTGTCACATACATACTCTCTCTCACACACTCTCTGTCCCATACACACTCTCTCTCACACACTCTCTGTCCATACACTCTCTCTCTCACACACTCTCTGTCCCATACACACTCTCTCTCACACACTCTCTGTCGCATACACACTCTCTCACACACACTCTCTGTCCCATACACACTCTCTCACACACACTCTTTGTCCCATACACACTCTCTCACACACACTCTCTCTCACACACACTCTCAGTCCCATACACACGGTCTCTCAAGCACTCTCTGTCCCATACACACTCTCTCTCACACACTCTCTGTCCCATACACACTCTCTCACACACACTCTCTGTCCCATACACACTGTCTCACACACACTCTCTGTCCCATACACACTCTCTCTCACACACTCTCTGTCCCATACACACTCTCTCACACACACTCTCTGTCCCATACACACTCTCTCTCACACACTCTATGTCCCATACTCACTCTCTCTCACACACTCTCTGTCCCTTACACAATCTCTCACAAACACTCTCTCTCACACACTCTCAGTCCCATACGCACACTCTCTCACACACACTCAGTCCCATACACACGCTCTCACACACACACTCTCCGTCCCATACACACTCTCCGTCCCATACACACTCTCTCACACACACTCTCTGTCCCATACACACTCTCTGTCCCATACACACTCTCCGTCCCATACAAACTCTCTCACACACACTCTCTGTCCATACACTCTCTCTCTCACACACTCTCTGTCCATACACTCTCTCTCTCACACACTCTCTGTCACATACATACTCTCTCTCACACACTCTCTGTCCCATACACACTCTCTCTCACACACACTCTCTGTCCATACACTCTCTCTCTCATACACTCTCTGTCCCATACACACTCTCTCACACACACTCTCTCTCCCATACACACTCTCTCTCACACACACTCTCTGTCCATACACTCTCTCTCTCACACACTCTCTGTCCCATACACACTCTCTCTCACACACTCTCTGTCCCATACACACTCTCTCACACACACTCTCTGTCCCATACACACTCTCTCTCACACACTCTCTGTCCCATACACACTCTCTCACACACACTCTCTGTCCCATACATCCTCTCTCTCACACACTCTCTGTCCCATACACACTCTCTCTCACACACTCTCTGTCCCATACACACACTCTCACACACACACTCTCTGTCCCATACATACACTCTCTATCTCACACTGTCTCTGTCCCATCCGTACTCTCTCTCACACACTCTCTGTCCCATACACACTCTCTCTCACACACACTCTCTGTCCAAACACTCTCTCTCTCACACACTCTCTGTCACATACATACTCTCTCTCACACACTCTCTGTCCCATACACACTCTCTCTCACACACTCTCTGTCCCATACACACTCTCTCTCACACACACTCTCTGTCCCATACACACTCTCTCACACACACTCTCTCTCCCATACACACACTCTCTCACACACACTCTCTGTCCCATACACATTCTCTGTCCCATACATACTCTCTGTCCCATGCACACTCTCTCTCACACTCTCTGTCCCATACATACTCTCTCTCACACACACACTCTCTATCCCATACACACACTCTCTCACACACTCTCTGACTCACACACTCTTTGTCCCATACATAAACTCTCTCTCACACACTCTCTGTCCCATACACACTCTCGGTCCCATACACACACTCTCTCACACACTCTCACTCACACACACTCGGTCCCATCCACACACTCTCTCTCACACACACTCTCTGTCACATACATACACTCTCTGTCACACACACTCTCTGTCTCATACACACTCTGTTTCACACAATCTCTGTCCCATACATACTCTCTCTCACACACTCTCTGTCCCATACACACTGTCTCACACACACTCTCTGTCCCATACGCACTCTCTCTCACACACTCTCTGTCCCATACACACTCTCTCACACACACTCTCTCTCCCATACACACTCTCTCACACACACTCTCTGTCCCATACACACTCTCTCACACACACTCTCTGTCCCATACATACACTCTCTCTCAAAAACACTCTCTATCCCATACACACTCTCTCTCACACACTCTATGTCCCATACTCACTCTCTCTCACACACTCTCTGTCCCATACACACTCTCTCACACACACTCTCTGTCCCATACACACTCTCTAACACACACTCTCTGTCCCATACACACTCTCTGTCCCATACACACTCTCCGTCCCGTACAAACTCTCTCACACACACTCCCTGTCCCATACACACTCTCTAACACACTCTCTCTGTCCATACACTCTCACTCTCACACACTCTCTGTGACATACATACTCTCTCTCACACACTCTCTGTCCCATACACACTCTCTCTCACACACTCTCTGTCCATACACTCTCTCTCTCACACACTCTCTGTCACATACATACTCTCTCTCACACACTCTCTGTCCCATACACACTCTCTCTCACACACACTCTCTGTCCCATACACACTCTCTCACACACACTCTCTGTCGCATACACACTCTCTCACACACACTCTCTGTCCCATACACACTCTCTCACACACACTCTTTGTCCCATACACACTCTCTCACACACACTCTCTCTCACACACACTCTCAGTCCCACACACACGGTCTCTCAAGCACTCTCTGTCCCATACACACTCTCTCTCACACACTCTCTGTCCCATACACACTCTCTCACACACACTCTCTGTCCCATACACACTGTCTCACACACACTCTCTGTCCCATACACACTCTCTCTCACACACTCTCTGTCCCATACACACTCTCTCACACACACTCTCTGTCCCATACACACTCTCTCTCACACACTCTCTGTCCCTTACACAATCTCTCACAAACACTCTCTCTCACACACTCTCAGTCCCATACGCACACTCTCTCACACACACTCAGTCCCATACACACGCTCTCACACACGCACTCTCCGTCCCATACACACTCTCCGTCCCATACACACTCTCTCACACACACTCTCTGTCCCATACACACTCTCTGTCCCATACACACTCTCCGTCCCATACAAACTCTCTCACACACACTCTCTGTCCATACACTCTCTCTCTCACACACTCTCTGTCCATACACTCTCTCTCTCACACACTCTCTGTCACATACATACTCTCTCTCACACACTCTCTGTCCCATACACACTCTCTCTCACACACACTCTCTGTCCATACACTCTCTCTCTCATACACTCTCTGTCCCATACACACTCTCTCACACACACTCTCTCTCCCATACACACACTCTCTCACACACACTCTCTGTCCATACACTCTCTCTCTCACACACTCTCTGTCCCATACACACTCTCTCTCACACACTCTCTGTCCCATACACACTCTCTCACACACACTCTCTGTCCCATACACACTCTCTCTCACACACTCTCTGTCCCATACACACTCTCTCACACACACTCTCTGTCCCATACATACTCTCTCTCACACACTCTCTGTCCCATACACACTCTCTCTCACACACTCTCTGTCCCATACACACACTCTCACACACACACTCTCTGTCCCATACATACACTCTCTATCTCACACTGTCTCTGTCCCATCCGTACTCTCTCTCACACACTCTCTGTCCCATACACACTCTCTCTCACACACACTCTCTGTCCAAACACTCTCTCTCTCACACACTCTCTGTCACACACATACTCTCTCTCACACACTCTCTGTCCCATACACACTCCCTCTCACACACTCTCTGTCCCATACACACTCTCTCTCACACACACTCTCTGTCCCATACACACTCTCTCACACACACTCTCTCTCCCATACACACACTCTCTCACACACACTCTCTGTCCCATACACATTCTCTGTCCCATACATACTCTCTGTCCCATGCACACTCTCTCTCACACTCTCTGTCCCATACATACTCTCTCTCACACTCACACTCTCTATCCCATACACACACTCTCTCACACACTCTCTGACTCACACACTCTTTGTCCCATGCATAAACTCTCTCTCACACACTCTCTGTCCCATACACACTCTCGGTCCCATACACACACTCTCTCACACACTCTCACTCACACACACTCGGTCCCATCCACACACTCTCTCTCACACACACTCTCTGTCACATACATACACTCTCTGTCACACACACTCTCTGTCCCATACACACTCTCTTTCACACAATCTCTGTCCCATACATACTCTCTCTCACACACTCTCTGTCCCATACACACTGTCTCACACACACTCTCTGTCCCATACGCACTCTCTCTCACAGACTCTCTGTCCCATACACACTCTCTCACACACACTCTCTCTCCCATACACACTCTCTCACACACACTCTCTGTCCCATACACACTCTCTCACACACACTCTCTGTCCCATACATACACTCTCTCTCAAAAACACTCTCTATCCCATACACACTCTCTCTCACACACTCTCTGTCCCATACTCACTCTCTCTCACACACTCTCTGTCCCATACACACTCTCTCACAAACACTCTCTCTCACACACTCTCAGTCCCATACGCACACTCTCTCACACACACTCAGTCCCATACACACGTTCTCACACACACACTCTCCGTCCCATACACACTCTCCGTCCCATACACACTCTCTCACACACACTCTCTGTCCCATACACACTCTCTCACACACACTCTCTGTCGCATACACACTCTCTCTCACACACTCTCTGTCCCATACACACTCTCTAACACACACTCTCTGTCCCATACATACTCTCTCTCACACACTCTCTGTCCCATACACACTCTCTCTCACACACTCTCTGTCCCATACACACTCTCTCACACACACTCTCTGTCCCATAAACTCTCTCTCTCACACACTCTCTGTCCCATACACACTCTCTCACACACACTCTCTGTCCCATACACACTCTCTCACACACACTCTCCGTCCCATACACACTCTCTCACACACACTCTCTGTCCCATACACACTCTCTCACACACACTCTCTGTTGCATACACACTCTCTCTCACACACTCTCTGTCCCATACACACTCTCTAACACACACTCTCTGTCCCATACATACTCTCTCTCACACACTCTCTGTCCCATACACACTCTCTCTCACACACTCTCTGTCCCATACACACTCTCTCACACACACTCTCTGTCCCATACACTCTCTCTCTCACACACTCTCTGTCCCATACACACTCTCTCACACACACTCTCTGTCCCATACACACTCTCTCACACACACACTCTGTCCCATACATACTCTCTCTCACACACTCTCTGTCCCATACAACTCTCTAACACACACTCTCTGTCCCATACATACTCTCTCACACACACTCTCTGTCCCATACACACTCTCTCTCACACACTCTCTGTCCCATACACACTCTCTCACACACACTCTCTGTCCCATACACACTCTCTCTCACACACTCTCTGTCCCATACACACTCTCTCACACACTCTCTGTCCCATACACACACTCTCTCTCACACACTCTCTGTCCCATACATACTCTCAGTCCCATAGACACACACTCTGTCCCATACACACTCTCTCACACACTCTCTGTCCCATACACACTCTCTCTCACACACACTCTCAGTCCCATACACACTCTCTCTCACACACTCAGTCCCATACACACTCTCTCTCACACACATTCTCTGTCCCATACACACACTCTCTCACACACACTCTCTGTCCCATACACACTCTCTCACAAACACTCTCTCTCACACACACTCAGTCCCATACACACGTTCTCACACACACACTCTCCGTCCCATACACACTCTCCGTCCCATACACACTCTCTCACACACACTCTCTGTCCCATACACACTCTCTCACACACACTCTCTGTCGCATACACACTCTCTCTCACACACTCTCTGTCCCATACACACTCTCTAACACACACTCTCTGTCCCATACATACTCTCTCTCACACACTCTCTGTCCCATACACACTCTCTCACACACACTCTCTGTCCCATACACTCTCTCTCTCACACACTCTCTGTCCCATACACACTCTCTCACACACACTCTCTGTCCCATACACACTCTCTAACACACACTCTCTGTCCCATACATACTCTCTCTCACACACTCTCTGTCCCATACAACTCTCTAACACACACTCTCTGTCCCATACATACTCTCTCACACACACTCTCTGTCCCATACACACTCTCTCTCACACACTCTCTGACCCATACACACTCTCTCACACACACTCTCTGTCCCATACACACTCTCTCTCACACACTCTCTGTCCCATACACACTCTCTCACACACACTCTCTGTCCCATACACACTCTCTCTCCCATACACACACTCTCTCTCACACACTCTCAGTCCCATACACACACTGCCTCACACACACTCTCAGTCCCATACACACTCTCTCACACACACTCAGTCCCATACCCACTCTCTCTCCCATACGCACAGTCCCATACACACTCTCTCTCACACACTCAGTCCCATACACACACTCTCTCACACACATTCTCTGTCCCATACACACACTCTCTCACACACTCTCTGTCCCATACACACTCTCTGTCCCGTAAATACTCTCAGTCCCATAGACACACACTCTGTCCCATACACACTCTCTCACACACTCTCTGTCCCATACACACTCTCTCTCACACACTCTCTGTCTCATACATAATTTCAGTTCCATACACACACACTCAGTCCCATCCACACACTCTCTGTCTCACACACACTCTCTGTCCCATACATACACTCTCTATCTCACACTGTCTCTGTCCCATACGTACACTCTTCCACACACACTCTCTGTCCCATACACACTCTCTCACACACACACACTCTGTCTCATACACACTCTCTCTCAAACACTCTCACTCACACAGTCTCTGTCCCATACATACTCTCTCTCACACACACTCTCTGTCCCATACACACTCTCTGTCCCATACATACTCTCAGTCCCATAGACACGCACTCTGTCCCATACACACTCTCTCACACACTCTCTGTCCCATACACACACTCTCTCTCACACACTCTCTGTCCCATACACACTCTCTCACACACTCTCTGTCCCATACACACACTCTCTCTCACACACTCTCTGTCCCATACATACACTCTCTATCTCACACTGTCTCTGTCCCATACGTACTCTCTCTCACACACTCTCTGTCCCATACACACTCTCTCTCACACACACTCTCTGTCCATACACTCTCTCTCTCACACACTCTCTGTCACATACATACTCTCTCTCACACACTCTCTGTCCCATACACACTCTCTCTCACACACTCTCTGTCCCATACACACTCTCTCTCACACACACTCTCTGTCCCATACACACTCTCTCACACACACTCTCTCTCCCATACACACACTCTCTCACACACACTCTCTGTCCCATACACATTCTCTGTCCCATACATACTCTCAGTCCCATAGACACACTCTCTGTCCCATACACACTCTCTCACACACACTCTCTGTCCCATACACACTCTCTCTCACACACTCTCTGTCCCATACACACTCTCTCACACACACTCTCTGTCCCATACATACTCTCTCTCACACACTCTCTGTCCCATACACACTCTCTCTCACACACTCTCTGTCCCATACACACACTCTCACACACACACTCTCTGTCCCATACATACACTCTCTATCTCACACTTTCTCTGTCCCATACGTACTCTCTCTCACACACTCTCTGTCCCATACACACTCTCTCTCACACACACTCTCTGTCCATACACTCTCTCTCTCACACACTCTCTGTCACATACATACTCTCTCTCACACACTCTCTGTCCCATACACACTCTCTCTCACACACTCTCTGTCCCATACACACTCTCTCTCACACACACTCTCTGTCCCATACACACTCTCTCACACACACTCTCTCTCCCATACACACACTCTCTCACACACACTCTCTGTCCCATACACATTCTCTGTCCCATACATACTCTCAGTCCCATAGACACACACTCTGTCCCATACACACTCTCTCTCACACTCTCTGTCCCATACATACTCTCTCTCACACACACACTCTCTATCCCATACACACACTCTCTCACACACTCTCTGACTCACACACTCTTTGTCCCATACATAAACTCTCTCTCACACACTCTCTGTCCCATACACACTCTCGGTCCCATACACACACTCTCTCACACACTCTCACTCACACACACTCGGTCCCATCCACACACTCTCTGTCACACACACTCTCTGTCCCATACACACTCTCTTTCACACAATCTCTGTCCCATACACACTCTCTCACACACACTCTCTGTCCCATACACACTCTCTCTCACACACTCTCTGTCCCATACACACTCTCTCACACACACTCTCTGTCCCATACACACTCTCTCACACACACTCTCTGTCCCATACACACTCTCTCTCCCATACACACACTCTCTCTCACACATTCTCTGTCCCAGACACACACTCTCTCACACACACTCTCAGTCCCATACACACACTGCCTCACACACACTCTCAGTCCCATACACACTCTCTCACACACACTCTCTGTCCCATACACACACTCTCTCACACACACTCTCAGTCCCATACACACTCTCTCTCACACACTCAGTCCCATACACACTCTCTCTCACACACATTCTCTGTCCCATACACACACTCTCTCACACACTCTCTGTCCCATACACACACTCTCTCTCACACACACACTCTGTCTCATACACACTCTCTGTCCCATACACACACTCTCTCACACACACTCTCTGTCCCATACACACTCTCTAACACACACTCTCTGTCCCATACATACTCTCTCTCACACACTCTCTGTCCCATACAACTCTCTAACACACACTCTCTGTCCCATACATACTCTCTCACACACACTCTCTGTCCCATACACACTCTCTCTCACACACTCTCTGACCCATACACACTCTCTCACACACACTCTCTGTCCCATACACACTCTCTCTCACACACTCTCTGTCCCATACACACTCTCTCACACACACTCTCTGTCCCATACACACTCTCTCTCCCATACACACACTCTCTCTCACACACTCTCAGTCCCATACACACACTGCCTCACACACACTCTCAGTCCCATACACACTCTCTCACACACACTCAGTCCCATACCCACTCTCTCTCCCATTCGCACAGTCCCATACACACTCTCTCTCACACACTCAGTCCCATACACACACTCTCTCACACACATTCTCTGTCCCATACACACACTCTCTCACACACTCTCTGTCCCATACACACTCTCTGTCCCGTAAATACTCTCAGTCCCATAGACACACACTCTGTCCCATACACACTCTCTCACACACTCTCTGTCCCATACACACTCTCTCTCACACACTCTCTGTCTCATACATAATTTCAGTTCCATACACACACACTCAGTCCCATCCACACACTCTCTGTCTCACACACACTCTCTGTCCCATACATACACTCTCTATCTCACACTGTCTCTGTCCCATACGTACACTCTTCCACACACACTCTCTGTCCCATACACACTCTCTCACACACACACACTCTGTCTCATACACACTCTCTCTCAAACACTCTCACTCACACAGTCTCTGTCCCATACATACTCTCTCTCACACACACTCTCTGTCCCATACACACTCTCTGTCCCATACATACTCTCAGTCCCATAGACACGCACTCTGTCCCATACACACTCTCTCACACACTCTCTGTCCCATACACACACTCTCTCTCACATACTCTCTGTCCCATACACACTCTCTCACACACTCTCTGTCCCATACACACACTCTCTCTCACACACTCTCTGTCCCATACATACACTCTCTATCTCACACTGTCTCTGTCCCATACGTACTCTCTCTCACACACTCTCTGTCCCATACACACTCTCTCTCACACACACTCTCTGTCCATACACTCTCTCTCTCACACACTCTCTGTCACATACATACTCTCTCTCACACACTCTCTGTCCCATACACACTCTCTCTCACACACTCTCTGTCCCATACACACTCTCTCTCACACACACTCTCTGTCCCATACACACTCTCTCACACACACTCTCTATCCCATACACACACTCTCTCACACACACTCTCTGTCCCATACACATTCTCTGTCCCATACATACTCTCAGTCCCATAGACACACTCTCTGTCCCATACACACTCTCTCACACACACTCTCTGTCCCATACACACTCTCTCTCACACACTCTCTGTCCCATACACACTCTCTCACACACACTCTCTGTCCCATACATACTCTCTCTCACACACTCTCTGTCCCATACACACTCTCTCTCACACACTCTCTGTCCCATACACACACTCTCACACACACACTCTCTGTCCCATACATACACTCTCTATCTCACACTTTCTCTGTCCCATACGTACTCTCTCTCACACACTCTCTGTCCCATACACACTCTCTCTCACACACACTCTCTGTCCATACACTCTCTCTCTCACACACTCTCTGTCACATACATACTCTTTCTCACACACTCTCTGTCCCATACACACTCTCTCTCACACACTCTCTGTCCCATACACACTCTCTCTCACACACACTCTCTGTCCCATACACACTCTCTCACACACACTCTCTCTCCCATACACACACTCTCTCACACACACTCTCTGTCCCATACACATTCTCTGTCCCATACATACTCTCAGTCCCATAGACACACACTCTGTCCCATACACACTCTCTCTCACATTCTCTGTCCCATACATACTCTCTCTCACACACACACTCTCTATCCCATACACACACTCTCTCACACACTCTCTGACTCACACACTCTTTGTCCCATACATAAACTCTCTCTCACACACTCTCTGTCCCATACACACTCTCGGTCCCATACACACACTCTCTCACACACTCTCACTCACACACACTCGGTCCCATCCACACACTCTCTGTCACACACACTCTCTGTCCCATACACACTCTCTTTCACACAATCTCTGTCCCATACACACTGTCTCACACACACTCTCTGTCCCATACGCACTCTCTCTCACACACTCTCTGTCCCATACACACTCTCTCACACACACTCTCTGTCCCATACACACTCTCTCACACACACTCTCTGTCCCATACACACTCTCTCTCCCATACACACACTCTCTCTCACACATTCTCTGTCCCAGACACACACTCTCTCACACACACTCTCAGTCCCATACACACACTGCCTCACACACACTCTCAGTCCCATACACACTCTCTCACACACACTCTCTGTCCCATACACACACTCTCTCACACACACTCTCAGTCCCATACACACTCTCTCTCACACACTCAGTCCCATACACACTCTCTCTCACACACATTCTCTGTCCCATACACACACTCTCTCACACACTCTCTGTCCCATACACACACTCTCTCTCACACACACACTCTGTCTCATACACACTCTCTGTCCCATACACACACTCTCTCACACACACTCTCAGTCCCATACACACTCTCTCTCACACACTCAGTCCCATACACACTCTCTCTCACACACATTCTCTGTCCTATACACACTCTCTCTCACACACTCTCTGTCCCATACACACTCTCTCTCACACACACACACTCTGTCTCATACACACTCTCTCTCAAACACTCTCACTCACACACTCTCTGTCCCATACATACTCTCTCTCACACACACTCTCTGTCCCATACACACTCTCTGTCCCATACATACTCTCAGTCCCATAGACACACACTCTGTCCCATACACACTCTCTCACACACTCTCTGTCCCATACACACTCTCTCTCACACACACTCTCAGTCCCATACACACTCTCTCTCACACACACACTCTGTCTCATACACACTCTCTCTCAAACACTCTCACTCACACAGTCTCTGTCCCATACATACTCTCTCTCACACACACTCTCTGTCCCATACACACTCTCTGTCCCATACATACTCTCAGTCCCATAGACACACACTCTGTCCCATACACACTCTCTCACACACTCTCTGTCCCATACACACTCTCTCTCACACACACTCTCAGTCCCATACACACTCTCTCTCACACACTCAGTCCCATACACACTCTCTCTCACACACATTCTCTGTCCCATACACACACTCTCTCACACACACTCTCTGTCCCATACACACTCTCTCACAAACACTCTCTCTCACACACACTCACTCCCATACACACGCTCTCACACACACACTCTCCGTCCCATACACACTCTCCGTCCCATACACACTCTCTCACACACACTCTCTGTCCCATACACACTCTCTCACACACACTCTCTGTCGCATACACACTCTCTCTCACACACTCTCTGTCCCATACACACTCTCTAACACACACTCTCTGTCCCATACATACTCTCTCTCACACACTCTCTGTCCCATACACACACTCTCTCACACACTCTCTGTCCCATACACACTCTCTCACACACACTCTCTGTCCCATACACTCTCTCTCTCACACACTCTCTGTCCCATACACACTCTCTCACACACACTCTCTGTCCCATACACACTCTCTCACACACACTCTCTGTCCCATACATACTCTCTCTCACACACTCTCTGTCCCATACAACTCTCTAACACACACTCTCTGTCCCATACATACTCTCTCACACACACTCTCTGTCCCATACACACTCTCTCTCACACACTCTCTGTCCCATACACACACTCCCTCACACACTCTCTGTCCCATACACACTCTCTCACACACACTCTCTGTCCCATACACACTCTCTCTCCCATACACACACTCTCTCTCACACATTCTCTGTCCCAGACACACACTCTCTCACACACACTCTCAGTCCCATACACACACTGCCTCACACATACTCTCAGTCCCATACACACTCTCTCACACACTCTCTGTCCCATACACACTCTCTCTCACACACTCTCTGTCTCATACATACTTTCAGTTCCATACACACACACTCAGTCCCATCCACACACTCTCTGTCTCACACACACTCTCTGTCCCATACATACACTCTCTATCTCACACTGTCTCTGTCCCATACGTACACTCTTCCACACACACTCTCTGTCCCATACACACTCTCTCACACACACACACTCTGTCTCATACACACTCTCTCTCAAACACTCTCACTCACACAGTCTCTGTCCCATACATACTCTCTCTCACACACACTCTCTGTCCCATACACACTCTCTGTCCCATACATACTCTCAGTCCCATAGACACACACTCTGTCCCATACACACTCTCTCACACACTCTCTGTCCCATACACACTCTCTCTCACACACTCTCTGTCTCATACATACTTTCAGTTCCATTCACACACACTCAGTCCCATCCACACACTCTCTGTCTCACACACACTCTCTGTCCCATACATACACTCTCTATCTCACACTGTCTCTGTCCCATACGTACACTCTTCCACACACACTCTCTGTCCCATACACACTCTCTGTCACACACTCTCAGTCCCATACATACACTCTTTCACACACCCTCTGTCCTATTCACACTCTCTCTCCCATACACACACTCTCTCACACACACTCTCTGTCCCATACACACTCTCTCACAAACACTCTCTCTCACACACACTCAGTCCCATACACACGTTCTCACACACACACTCTCCGTCCCATACACACTCTCCGTCCCATACACACTCTCTCACACACACTCTCTGTCCCATACACACTCTCTCACACACACTCTCTGTCGCATACACACTCTCTCTCACACACTCTCTGTCCCATACACACTCTCTAACACACACTCTCTGTCCCATACATACTCTCTCTCACACACTCTCTGTCCCATACACACTCTCTCTCACACACTCTCTGTCCCATACACACTCTCTCACACACACTCTCTGTCCCATACACACTCTCTAACACACACTCTCTGTCCCATACATAATCTCTCTCACACACTCTCTGTCCCATACACACTCTCTCTCACACACTCTCTGTCCCATACACACTCTCTAACACACTCTCTCTGTCCATACACTCCCACTCTCACACACTCTCTGTCCCATACACACTCTCTCACACACACTCTCTGTCCCATACACACTCTCTAACACACACTCTCTGTCCCATACACACTCTCTCTCACACACTCTCTGTCCCATACACACTCTCTCACACACACTCTCTGTCCCATACACTCTCTCTCTCACACACTCTCTGTCCCATACACACTCTCTCACACACACTCTCTGTCCCATACACACTCTCTAACACACACTCTCTGTCCCATACACACTCTCTGTCCCATACACACTGTCCGTCCCGTACAAACTCTCTCACACACACTCTCTGTCCCATACACACTCTCTAACACACTCTCTCTGTCCATACACTCTCACTCTCACACACTCTCTGTCACATACATACTCTCTCTCACACACTCTCTGTCCCATACACACTCTCTCTCACACACTCTCTGTCCATACACTCTCTCTCTCACACACTCTCTGTCACATACATACTCTCTCTCACACACTCTCTGTCCCATACACACTCTCTCTCACACACACTCTCTGTCCCATACACACTCTCTCACACACACTCTCTGTCGCATACACACTCTCTCACACACACTCTCTGTCCCATACACACTCTCTCACACACACTCTTTGTCCCATACACACTCTCTCACACACACTCTCTCTCACACACACTCTCAGTCCCATACACACGGTCTCTCAAGCACTCTCTGTCCCATACACACTCTCTCTCACACACTCTCTGTCCCATACACACTCTCTCACACACACTCTCTGTCCCATACACACTGTCTCACACACACTCTCTGTCCCATACACACTCTCTCACACACACTCTCTGTCCCATACTCACTCTCTGTCCCATACACACTCTCCGTCCCGTACAAACTCTCTCACACACACTCTCTGTCCCATACACACTCTCTAACACACTCTCTCTGTCCATACACTCTCACTCTCACACACTCTCTGTCACATACATACTCTCTCTCACACACTCTCTGTCCCATACACACTCTCTCTCACACACTCTCTGTCCATACACTCTCTCTCTCACACACTCTCTGTCACATACATACTCTCTCTCACACACACACACTCTGTCTCATACACACTCTCTCTCAAACACTCTCACTCACACAGTCTCTGTCCCATACATACTCTCTCTCACACACACTCTCTGTCCCATACACACTCTCTGTCCCATACATACTCTCAGTCCCATAGACACACACTCTGTCCCATACACACTCTCTCACACACTCTCTGTCCCATACACACTCTCTCTCACACACACTCTCAGTCCCATACACACTCTCTCTCACACACACACTCTGTCTCATACACACTCTCTCTCAAACACTCTCACTCACACAGTCTCTGTCCCATACATACTCTCTCTCACACACACTCTCTGTCCCATACACACTCTCTGTCCCATACATACTCTCAGTCCCATAGACACACACTCTGTCCCATACACACTCTCTCACACACTCTCTGTCCCATACACACTCTCTCTCACACACACTCTCAGTCCCATACACACTCTCTCTCACACACTCAGTCCCATACACACTCTCTCTCACACACATTCTCTGTCCCATACACACACTCTCTCACACACACTCTCTGTCCCATACACACTCTCTCACAAACACTCTCTCTCACACACACTCACTCCCATACACACGTTCTCACACACACACTCTCCGTCCCATACACACTCTCCGTCCCATACACACTCTCTCACACACACTCTCTGTCCCATACACACTCTCTCACACACACTCTCTGTCGCATACACACTCTCTCTCACACACTCTCTGTCCCATACACACTCTCTAACACACACTCTCTGTCCCATACATACTCTCTCTCACACACTCTCTGTCCCATACACACACTCTCTCACACACTCTCTGTCCCATACACACTCTCTCACACACACTCTCTGTCCCATACACTCTCTCTCTCACACACTCTCTGTCCCATACACACTCTCTCACACACACTCTCTGTCCCATACACACTCTCTCACACACACTCTCTGTCCCATACATACTCTCTCTCACACACTCTCTGTCCCATACAACTCTCTAACACACACTCTCTGTCCCATACATACTCTCTCACACACACTCTCTGTCCCATACACACTCTCTCTCACACACTCTCTGTCCCATACACACACTCCCTCACACACTCTCTGTCCCATACACACTCTCTCACACACACTCTCTGTCCCATACACACTCTCTCTCCCATACACACACTCTCTCTCACACATTCTCTGTCCCAGACACACACTCTCTCACACACACTCTCAGTCCCATACACACACTGCCTCACACATACTCTCAGTCCCATACACACTCTCTCACACACTCTCTGTCCCATACACACTCTCTCTCACACACTCTCTGTCTCATACATACTTTCAGTTCCATACACACACACTCAGTCCCATCCACACACTCTCTGTCTCACACACACTCTCTGTCCCATACATACACTCTCTATCTCACACTGTCTCTGTCCCATACGTACACTCTTCCACACACACTCTCTGTCCCATACACACTCTCTCACACACACACACTCTGTCTCATACACACTCTCTCTCAAACACTCTCACTCACACAGTCTCTGTCCCATACATACTCTCTCTCACACACACTCTCTGTCCCATACACACTCTCTGTCCCATACATACTCTCAGTCCCATAGACACACACTCTGTCCCATACACACTCTCTCACACACTCTCTGTCCCATACACACTCTCTCTCACACACTCTCTGTCTCATACATACTTTCAGTTCCATTCACACACACTCAGTCCCATCCACACACTCTCTGTCTCACACACACTCTCTGTCCCATACATACACTCTCTATCTCACACTGTCTCTGTCCCATACGTACACTCTTCCACACACACTCTCTGTCCCATACACACTCTCTGTCACACACTCTCAGTCCCATACATACACTCTTTCACACACCCTCTGTCCTATTCACACTCTCTCTCCCATACACACACTCTCTCACACACACTCTCTGTCCCATACACACTCTCTCACAAACACTCTCTCTCACACACACTCAGTCCCATACACACGTTCTCACACACACACTCTCCGTCCCATACACACTCTCCGTCCCATACACACTCTCTCACACACACTCTCTGTCCCATACACACTCTCTCACACACACTCTCTGTCGCATACACACTCTCTCTCACACACTCTCTGTCCCATACACACTCTCTAACACACACTCTCTGTCCCATACATACTCTCTCTCACACACTCTCTGTCCCATACACACTCTCTCTCACACACTCTCTGTCCCATACACACTCTCTCACACACACTCTCTGTCCCATACACACTCTCTAACACACACTCTCTGTCCCATACATAATCTCTCTCACACACTCTCTGTCCCATACACACTCTCTCTCACACACTCTCTGTCCCATACACACTCTCTAACACACTCTCTCTGTCCATACACTCCCACTCTCACACACTCTCTGTCCCATACACACTCTCTCACACACACTCTCTGTCCCATACACACTCTCTAACACACACTCTCTGTCCCATACACACTCTCTCTCACACACTCTCTGTCCCATACACACTCTCTCACACACACTCTCTGTCCCATACACTCTCTCTCTCACACACTCTCTGTCCCATACACACTCTCTCACACACACTCTCTGTCCCATACACACTCTCTAACACACACTCTCTGTCCCATACACACTCTCTGTCCCATACACACTGTCCGTCCCGTACAAACTCTCTCACACACACTCTCTGTCCCATACACACTCTCTAACACACTCTCTCTGTCCATACACTCTCACTCTCACACACTCTCTGTCACATACATACTCTCTCTCACACACTCTCTGTCCCATACACACTCTCTCTCACACACTCTCTGTCCATACACTCTCTCTCTCACACACTCTCTGTCACATACATACTCTCTCTCACACACTCTCTGTCCCATACACACTCTCTCTCACACACACTCTCTGTCCCATACACACTCTCTCACACACACTCTCTGTCGCATACACACTCTCTCACACACACTCTCTGTCCCATACACACTCTCTCACACACACTCTTTGTCCCATACACACTCTCTCACACACACTCTCTCTCACACACACTCTCAGTCCCATACACACGGTCTCTCAAGCACTCTCTGTCCCATACACACTCTCTCTCACACACTCTCTGTCCCATACACACTCTCTCACACACACTCTCTGTCCCATACACACTGTCTCACACACACTCTCTGTCCCATACACACTCTCTCACACACACTCTCTGTCCCATACTCACTCTCTGTCCCATACACACTCTCCGTCCCGTACAAACTCTCTCACACACACTCTCTGTCCCATACACACTCTCTAACACACTCTCTCTGTCCATACACTCTCACTCTCACACACTCTCTGTCACATACATACTCTCTCTCACACACTCTCTGTCCCATACACACTCTCTCTCACACACTCTCTGTCCATACACTCTCTCTCTCACACACTCTCTGTCACATACATACTCTCTCTCACACACTCTCTGTCCCATACACACTCTCTCTCACACACACTCTCTGTCCCATACACACTCTCTCACACACACTCTCTGTCGCATACACACTCTCTCACACACACTCTCTGTCCCATACACACTCTCTCACACACACTCTTTGTCCCATACACACTCTCTCACACACACTCTCTGTCCCATACACTCTCTCTCTCACACACTCTCTGTCCCATACACACTCTCTCACACACACTCTCTGTCCCATACACACTCTCTCTCACACACTCTATGTCCCATACTCACTCTCTCTCACACACTCTCTGTCCCTTACACACTCTCTCACAAACACTCTCTCTCACACACTCTCAGTCCCATACGCACACTCTCTCACACACACTCAGTCCCATACACACGCTCTCACACACACGCTCTCACACACACACTCTCCGTCCCATACACACTCTCCGTCCCATACACACTCTCTCACACACACTCTCTGTCCCATACACACTCTCCGTCCCATACAAACTCTCTCACACACACTCTCTGTCCATACACTCTCTCTCTCACACACTCTCTGTCCATACACTCTCTCTCTCACACACTCTCTGTCACATACATACTCTCTCTCACACACTCTCTGTCCCATACACACTCTCTCTCACACACACTCTCTGTCCATACACTCTCTCTCTCACACACTCTCTGTCCCATACACACTCTCTCACACACACTCTCTCTCCCATACACACACTCTCTCACACACACTCTCTGTCCCATACACACTCTCTCACACACACTCTCTGTCCCATACATACTCTCTCTCACACACTCTCTGTCCCATACAACTCTCTAACACACACTCTCTGTCCCATACATACTCTCTCACACACACTCTCTGTCCCATACACACTCTCTCTCACACACTCTCTGTCCCATACACACTCTCTCACACACACTCTCTGTCCCATACACACTCTCTCTCACACACTCTCTGTCCCATACACACTCTCTCACACACACTCTCTGTCCCATACATACTCTCTCTCACACACTCTCTGTCCCATACACACTCTCTCTCACACACTCTCTGTCCCATACACACACTCTCACACACACACTCTCTGTCCCATACATACACTCTCTATCTCACACTGTCTCTGTCCCATACGTACTCTCTCTCACACACTCTCTGTCCCATACACACTCTCTCTCACACACACTCTCTGTCCATACACTCTCTCTCTCACACACTCTCTGTCACATACATACTCTCTCTCACACACTCTCTGTCCCATACACACTCTCTCTCACACACTCTCTGTCCCATACACACTCTCTCTCACACACACTCTCTGTCCCATACACACTCTCTCACACACACTCTCTCTCCCATACACACACTCTCTCACACACACTCTCTGTCCCATACACATTCTCTGTCCCATACATACTCTCTGTCCCATACACACTCTCTCTCACACTCTCTGTCCCATACATACTCTCTCTCACACACACACTCTCTATCCCATACACACACTCTCTCACACACTCTCTGACTCACACACTCTTTGTCCCATACATAAACTCTCTCTCACACACTCTCTGTCCCATACACACTCTCGGTCCCATACACACACTCTCTCACACACTCTCACTCACACACACTCGGTCCCATCCACACACTCTCTCTCACACACACTCTCTGTCCCATACACACTCTCTTTCACGCAATCTCTGTCCCATACATACTCTCTCTCACACACTCTCTGTCCCATACACACTGTCTCACACACACTCTCTGTCCCATACGCACCCTCTCTCACACACTCTCTGTCCCATACACACTCTCTCTCACACACTCTCTGTCCCATACATACACTCTCTCTCAAAAACACTCTCTATCCCATACACATTCTCTCTCACACACTCTATGTCCCATACTCACTCTCTCTCACACACTCTCTGTCCCATACACACTCTCTCTCACACACTCTCTGTCCCATACATACACTCTCTCTCAAAAACACTCTCTATCCCATACACACTCTCTCTCACACACTCTCTGTCCCATACACACTCTCTCACAAACACTCTCTCTCACACACTCTCAGTCCCATACGCACACTCTCTCACACACACTCAGTCCCATACACACGCTCTCACACACACACTCTCCGTCCCATACACACTCTCCGTCCCATACACACTCTCTCACACACACTCTCTGTCCCATACACACTCTCTCTCACACACTCTCTGTCCCATACACACTCTCTCTCACACACACTCTCTGTCCCATACACACTCTCTCACACACACTCTCTCTCCCATACACACACTCTCTCACACACACTCTCTGTCCCATACACATTCTCTGTCCCATACATACTCTCTGTCCCATACACACTCTCTCTCACACTCTCTGTCCCATACATACTCTCTCTCACACACACACTCTCTATCCCATACACACACTCTCTCACACACTCTCTGACTCACACACTCTTTGTCCCATACATAAACTCTCTCTCACACACTCTCTGTCCCATACACACTCTCGGTCCCATACACACACTCTCTCACACACTCTCACTCACACACACTCGGTCCCATCCACACACTCTCTCTCACACACACTCTCTGTCACATACATACACTCTCTGTCACACACACTCTCTGTCCCATACACACTCTCTCACACACACTCTCTGTCCCATACACACTCTCTTTCACACAATCTCTGTCCCATACATACTCTCTCTCACACACTCTCTGTCCCATACACACTGTCTCACACACACTCTCTGTCCCATACGCACTCTCTCTCACACACTCTCTGTCCCATACACACTCTCTCTCCCATACACACACTCTCTCTCACACATTCTCTGTCCCAGACACACACTCTCTCACACACACTCTCTGTCCCATACACACACTGCCTCACACACACTCTCAGTCCCATACACACTCTCTCACACACCATCTCTGTCCCATACACACTCTCTCTCACACACTCAGTCCCATACACACTCTCTCTCACAAACATTCTCTGTCCCATACACACTCTCTCTCCCATACACACACTCTCTCACACACACTCTCAGTCCCATACACACACTCTCTGTCCCACACACACTCTCTGTCCCATACACACTCTCTCACACACACTCTCTCTCACACACTCTCACTCACACAGTCTCTGTCCCATACGTACTCTCTCTCCCATACACACACTCTCTCACACACACTCTCAGTCCCATACACACTCTCTCTCACAAACATTCTCAGTCCCATACACACTCTCTCTCACACACATTCTCTGTCCCATACACACACTCTCTCACACACTCTCTGTCCCATACACACGCTCTCTCACACACACACACTCTGTCTCATACACACTCTCTCTCAAACACTCTCACTCACACACTCTCTGTCTCATACTTACTTTCAGTTCCATACACACACACTCAGTCCCATCCACACACTCTCTCTCCTTTACACACACTCTCTCACACACACTCTCTGTCCCATACACACTCTCTCACACATAGAACATAGAACATAAAAAAATACATCGCAGTACAGGCCCTTCGGCCCTCGATGTTGCGCCGATCCAAGCCCACCTTACCTACAGTAGCCCACTATCCTCCATATGCCTATCCAATGCCCATTTAAATGCCCATATAGAGGGAGAGACCACCACTGTTACTGGCAGGGCATTCCATGAACTCACGACTCGCTGAGTAAAGAATCTACCCCTAACATCTGTCCTATACCTACCACCCCTTAATTTAAAGCTATGCCCCCTCGTAATATCTGCCCCATACACACTCTCTCTCCCTCCCTCACACACACACTCTCCCTCCCTCACACACACACTCCCTCCCTCACACACTCTCTCACGCACACACACTCCCTCTCCCTCACACATACACTCCCTCACACACACTATCCCTCTCCCTCACACACACACTCACCCTCCCTCACACACACACACACACACACACACACACTCACCCTCCCACACACACACACACACACACACACACACACACACACACACACACTCCCTCACACACACTCTCCCTCTCCCTCACACACACACTTCCTCACACACACTCCCTCCCACACACACTCCCTCACACACACTCTCCCTCACACACACTCTCTCTCCCTCACACACACTCTCCTTCACACACACTCTCCCTCTCCCTCACACACACACACTCCCTCCCACACACACTCCCTCCCACACACACTCTCTCTCCCTCACACACACTCTCCTTCACACACACACTCCCTCTCCCTCACACATACACTCCCTCACACACACTCTCCCTCTCCCTCACACACACACACTCCCTCCCACACACACTCCCTCCCACACACACTCCCTCCCTCACACACTCCCTCCCTCACACACTCCCTCTCCCTCACAGACACTCTCCCTCTCCCTCACACACTCTCCTTCCCTCACACACTCCCTCCCACACACACTCGCTCTTTCACACACACACACTCCCTCACACACACACTCCCTCCCTCACACACTCCCTCCCACACACACTCCCTCACACACTCCCTCACACACACAATCGCTCCCTCACACACACCCTCACACACACACTCCCTCACACACACACATAGCCTCCCTCATCCTCACACACACTCTGTCTCTCCCTCACATACACACTCCCTCTCACACACACTCCCTCCCTCACACACACACTCACTCACACACACTCGCTCCCTCACACACACACTCGCTCTCTCACACACCCTCACACATACACTCCCTCCCACACACACTCCCTCCCTCACACACACACTCCCTCACACACACACTCCCTCCCTCACACACACACTCGCTCCCTCACACACACCCTCACACACACTCGCTCTCTCACACATACCCTCACACATACACTCCCTCCCACACACACTCCCTCCGTCTCACACACACTCGCTCCCTCACACACACACACTCCCTCACACACACACTCCCTCCCTCACACACACACTCGCTCCCTCACACACGCCCTCACACACACACTCGCTCTCTCACACATACCCTCACACATACACTCCCTCCCACACACACTCCCTCCCTCTCACACACACTCGCTCCCTCACACACACACTCCCTCACACACACACTCCCTCCCTCACACACACACTCGCTCCCTCACACACTCCCTCACACACACACTCGCTCCCTCACACACACACTCCCTCACACACACTCGCTCCCTCACACACACCCTCACACACACCCGCTCTCTCACACATACCCTCACACATACACTCCCTCCCACACACACTCCCTCCGTCTCACACACACTCGCTCCCTCACACACACTCGCTCCCTCACACACACACTCCCTCCCTCACACACACACACTCGCTCCCTCACACACACACTCGCTCCCTCACACACACACTCGCTCCCTCACACACACACTCCCTCCCTCACACACACACTCCCTCCCTCACACACACACTCGCTCCCTCACACACACCCTCACACACACTCCCTCCCTCATACACTCCCTCCCACACACACTCCCTCCCTCACACACAGACTTGCTCCCTCACACACACACACACACACACTCTCCCTCACACACACTCCCTCACACACACACACACCCCCTCACACACTCCCTCACACACACACTCCCACACACACACTCCCTCACACACACTCCCTCACACACACACACGCATGCCCTCACACACTCCCTCACACACACACACACTCCCTCACACACACTCCCTCTCACACACACATACACACACACACTCTCTCACACACACACGCACTCCCTCACACACACTCCCTCACACACACACACACACACACACTCCCTCACACACACACACACACACACTATCAGGATGAGCCAAACAATTTGCTCCTACTGCCACCATGTGGCAGCTGCTGGACATTGCCGGTCAGCCCTTTTTGAAATTTCCTGGGGTTTGTGAATCATAAAGTTCATTGCTGCGTCTTGGGCATCGCTGCCTGGGCCTAGCATTTACTGCCCCGTCCCTAGTTGCCCCCCTTGAGAAGGTGGGGGGTGAGCTGCCATCTTGACCCGCTGCAGTCCCTGTGCTGTGGGGTGACCCACAATGCCCTGAGGGAGGGAATTCCAGGATTCTGTCCCAGTGACACTGAAGGAACAGCGATATATTTCCAAGTCAGGATGGTGAGGGGCTTGGAGGGGAACTTGCAGGGGGTGGTGTTCCCATGTATCTGCTGCCCTTGGCGGGGAAGGTGTTGCTGAAGGAAGTATGGAGGAAGGAGGTGCTACTGGTCACCTTGTAGAACGTACAAAACGCAGGCACAGACCAAGCCATTCCGCTCACTGGCCTTGCCTGTCACTTGGATCCTATCAATTCATAACATTCCCCGGATCTGAGCAATTAAACCCACTGCTGGATTCATCCCATTGGTTTTATGAAACAAACTAAAGAATCATCTTGCAGTTTGTCTCCAAGTGACGGGCAGATGTACCACCCCTTTACCATTGTCTGCCATAAAATGCTTACTGACTCTTCATGTGTGCAATAGAGAAACCGTGCCATCTTCCTCATCCTTGTCTTGGAGTTTGCACGTTCTCCCCGTGTCTGCGTGGGTTTCCTCCGGGTGCTCCGGTTTCCTCCCACAGTCCAAAGATGTGCAGGTCAGGTGAATTGGCCATGCTAAATTGCCTGTAGTGTTAAGTGTTGGGGTAAATGTAGGGTTGCGCTTCGGTGGGTCGGTGTGGACGAGTTGGGCCGAAGGGCCTGTTTCCACACTGTAAGTAATCTAATCTAGTTCGAGAGTCACCCTGCCTCACGGGAATATATCTGCACTCAGAGCCAGTGTCTGCCCCTTTGCCATCGTACCCTATGCCCTAGTTTTCCAGTCCACTCTGCCTTCACGCCCCTGTCATTGGTTTTGTTTCCGTTTTCAGTCGTCCCAGTATTATGAAAAGCTTGCGCTCATGTACTCTGACACCTTCGTCACATCACTCCTTCCGCACATGCTCAGGAGCAATGGTCAACTTTCGAAGCATGAAGCAGGCGTGAGGAATTCAGGATCGGCCCCATGGCTGATCTGCATTCCCACCCACTCCTGCCAACTCTTTGTCCCACAAGGATCTCCTGAAGACTGCCTTCACACTCTCACCACAGAGAAAGTGGCTGTCCCTCCCATCATGCCTCCACTGGCTCGTTGGATATCCCACCATCTTTTCAGTGAGATAGTTCCAAAGATTCTCCAGCCTCTAGGACAAACTGATTTAGAATCATAGAGATGTCCAGCACGGAAACAGACCCTTCGGTCCAACTCGTCCATGCCGACCAGATATCCCAACCCTATCTAGTTCCACCTGCCAGCACCCGGCCCATATCCCTCCAAACCCTTCCTATTTATGTACCCATCCAAATGCCTTTTAAATGTACCAGCCTCCACCACTTCCTCTGGCAGCTCATTCCATACACGTACCACCCTCTGTGTGAAAAAGTTGCCCCTCAAGTCCCTTTTATATCTTTCCCCTCTCACCCTAAACCTATGCCCCTCTAGTTCTGGACTCCCCCACCCCAGGGAAAAGACTTTGTCTATTTACCCTATCCATGCCCCACATGATTTTATAAACCTCTATAAGGTCACCCCTCAGCCTCCGACACTCCAGGGAAAACAGCCCCAGCCTGTTCAGCCTCTCCCTGTAGCTCAAATCCTCCAATCCTGGCAACATCCTTGTAAATCTTTTCTGAATCCTTTCAAGTTTCACAACATCTTTCCAGAAAGCATACCAAACACCTCCTTCACTATCCTATCTACCTGTGCCTCCATTTTCAAGGAGCTATGGACCTGCACTCCAAGGTCTCTTTGTTCAGCAACACTCCCTAGGACCTTACCATTAAGTGTACAAGTCCTGCTAAGATTTGCTTTCCCAAAATGCAGCACCTCACATTTATCTGAATTAAACTCCATCTGCCACTCCTCAGCCCATTGGCCCATCTGGTCAAGATCCTGTTGTAATCTGAGATAACCCTCTTTGCTGTCCACTACACCTCCAATTTTGGTGTCATCTGCAAACTTACTAACTATACCTCTTATGCTCACATCCAAATCATTTATGTAAATAATGAAAATGATTTGTACAATCTCTGCTGAAATGTGTGAGCCCTGATTTCATTATCACTCATTCCCAATTGTCTCTCCAGTAGAACTATCCCCTTGCCAAACACCCTGTTTAGGATTGTAGTGGTCAGATAAGACTGACCTCGAAAATTAATTCCTTAATTTTCAAATCCAAGCAAATATGAGCTTGCCACAGGGTAGTAGGTCCCTCAATCGTTTCGCACACTTTGAATAGGGTACTAATCCGAGATGTAAGTGCAGCATTCAGCCCATTAAGTCTGGTCTGATCATTCTCAACCGCACGTTCCTACCTTCGCTCCATCACTCTCAATTCTGATGAAATACCTCTCTGTCTCAACCTTGACAGAGGGACTGAGCCAGTCCCCAACCCCCTACAGCAAAGAATTCCACAGACTCACTCCCCTCTGAGAGAGGAAATTCCTCCCCATCTCTGTCTGCAATGGGTGACCCCCTTATTCTGGGATTGTACCCTCTGGTCCCAGACTCTCTCCCACAAGGGGAGACAACCTCTCCACATCCCCCCTGTCAAGTCCCCCAGGGAATCTTGGATGTTTCAATAAAGTCGCCTCTCATTCTTCTAAACCCCCAATGAGTCCAGGCCCTACATGTGATTGTGTTGGAGCAGTTTCCAGAACGGTCACTCGATCGATCACAGAGATGAAAGGCTTATCTAATGAAGAGAGACTGAATAATTTAGACTTGTCTTCTCTCGAGATTAGGAAAATCAGAGGAGAGCTCACTGAGGGATTGACAGAATCGATGTTGAAAGGACGTTTCCCCTTGTAGGGCAGTTGAGAACTCAAGGGCATAGTTTTAGGATAAAGGGTGGCAGATTTAAGACAGAGATGAGGAGGAATGATTTCTCTCAAGCGGTCATGAACCTGTGGAATGCACAAGCCCAGAGTGCGGTGCATGCTGGGACATGAGTAAATCCAACGAGGAGGGAGACAGATTTTTAATTAATCATGGGTTGCGGGGTTCTGGAGAGCGGGTGGGAACGTGGAGTTGAGTCTGAGATACGATTAACCACAATCATATCAAATGGAGGAGCAGGTTGAGGGGCTGAACTGCCCAATCCTGCTCCAAGGTCCTAGGTTCTAAGCTGTCCTCTGGAGACTCTCCCTCTATACCCAAGATCACCCAAGGCAACCTTCCCTGGACTGCTTCCAATATATCCGCCCTTTAGTACGGGGATCCAAACTGTTCACAGAATCCCAGCTGTGGCCTGACCACTGCATTGTATAATTTTAGCCAAACCACCCAACTTTTACACTCCAATCTCTTAAGGCCAACATGCCATTTCCCTTCGATACAACCTGCTCAATCTGGCTGCTAGCTTTCTGGGATCCACAGACAAAGACTCCCAGATGCCCGGACGCTGCGGTTTGCTGCAGTCTTTGTCTGTTTAAATGATATTCAAAGCCTCTATTCTTCCTGCAAACAAAAGCACAACCTCAGGTGTGCCCACATTAAACCCCCCCTGCCAAGTGTTTACCCACTTGCCTCACCCGTCCATGTCCCTCTGCAGATTCCTTGTGCCAGTCTCTGGCCCTTGCCTTCCCCAACTATTTTTACGCCATCCCCAAACTTGGCTACGTTACGTTCACTTCCCTCATCCGAGTCATCGACATCGATTGTAAAGAATTGTGGCCCCAGCACTGTTCCCCTGTGGCTCTGCGTTAATCCTCGGCTTCCTGATGAAGGGCTTTTGCCCAAAACATGCTCCTCGGATGCTGCTTGACCTGCTGTGCTTTTCCAGCGCCACTCTCACCTTGACACTAATTCCAGGTTGGCATCCTCAAAATGCCACCTGTATCCCAACTGTCTTTGGTGAGCCAATGTCATTTTGATTTGATTTCAATGAGGTGGTCTCTCTGAAATCGCAATGTGTGACATTGCATGTTTTGTTTTAACAATAAAACAGACATTTATTCAACAAAAGAAATGAAGATAAAATACAATAAACTGAACTTGTGTTTTCCTTCACACGTTAATGGGATGAGGGTGTTGCTGGCTAGACCAGTGTTTATTACCCATCCCTAATGGGTACAGAAATACTTACAAGTTAATTATTAACCTCAGCGACAGAGAAAACTCACACATTGCTAATCCAAATGTAACAGAAATGGTGGAGCTAATATATAAATCATACCGTTTCTATGGCAATGCTGATAAATTTACCAGGCCTGATTTCCCTTTGATACAGTCTGCTTGATCATATGATGCATATAAATTAACTGGCCATGAGTTATCTGCTTTGTTAGGCCCTCCCCTTTTTAAGTAAAGCTGTTACACTGACAGATTTCCAATCCTCGGGACTTCTCCAGAATCGAAGGATCCCCTGGAAGATGACTGCCAGCATCCACTATCTCGGTATCTCTTTCTTTTAAGATCTGAGGATGTTTTCCAGCAAGTCCAGGGAACTTCTGACACTTTAAGTTTTCCCGAGCACTTTTTCTCCAGTGATAGCTATTGGAGTTACTCCCTCTCCTCCTTTGCCCTTGATTCCTCGGGAATGTTGGAATGCTGTTCATGTCTTCTCCTGTGAAAACTGATGCAAACTATTGATTCAACTCCTCTGCCATTTCCAGGTTCCCAGTTATTATTCCCAGCCTCATTCCCGAAAGGGTTTGTGTCCATTTTGAATTCTCACTTCCTTTTTTATAAATCTGAAAAGGCTCTTGTCTTTGCAAGATTAGATTCCCTACAGTGGGGAAACAGGCCCTTCGGCCCAACAAGCCCACACCGACCCTCCGAAAAGTAACCCACCCAGACCATTTCCCCTCTGACTAATGCAACTAACACTATGGGACAATTTAGCAAGGCCAACCCACCCTAACCTTCCCATCGCTGGATACTATGGGTAATTTAGCACGGCTAATCCACCCCGACTTATACATCTTTGTGATTGTGGGAGGAAACCCACACAGACAATGTGTAAACTCCACACAGTCAGTCGCCTGAGGCTGGAATCGAACCTGAAACCCTGGCGTTATGAGGCAGCAGTGCTAACCACAGAGCCACCGTGCCACAAGCCTATCCTCAAACGTTATTTTTGGTTCTTCTTTTGTTTGTTGGTTTGAAACCTTTCCCTCTCCTCTGGTTTGCTGCTGGGCTTTGAGACAATGTATGGTTTTGCTTTCAATTTGATACGATCGCTAACTTGCCAAGTTAACCAGGGTTAGGTTATTCCCTCCTGACAATCCTTCTTCCACACTGAGATGGATCTTTGTTTTCAGCTAAAAACAACTTTCTTAAACATCTGCCATTGTTCCTGAACTGTCTCTGTTGTTAAACCCCATTCCCAGTCCACTCCAACCAGCTCTGACCAAATCCCTGCCTCATTTTCTTTATTTAAGTTTGGCACAGTTGTTTCAGACCCAAGTCACTCACTCTCAAAGTGAGTGCCAAATGTTATGGTCGCTGTTTTCTTTTGGAATACAATAGAATAGCCTTTATTGTCACATATACTCATGAGAACAGTTGCCAATTACAGCGCCATCTTCGATACAAAAGTACCCAGGTACAGATTCGTTAGTTACACAACTTAAACAATACAGAAATGAAGTGTCCAGCATGACAGAGATAGAAGGGCAGTACAGCAGACCCACACTGGCACGAAGCTTCCAGTACACACCAGGCTCTGTCTCCACACTGAGCCAGTGACATCCACTCTGGGAGGCTGTCACACCAACACCGGGAGGACGGGAGGTTGTGACACCAACGCTGGGAGGCCGGGAGGCATGGAAACCAACACTGGGAGGCCAGGAGGGGGTCACACCAACACTGGGAGGACGGGAGGCTGTTGCACAAACACTGGGAGGCCGGGAGGCTGTCACACCAACACTGGGAGGCCGGGAGGCTGTTACACCAACACTGGGAGGCCGGGAGGCTATGACACCAACACTAGGAGGCCGGGATGTGGTGACACCAACACTGGGAGGCCGGGAGGCTGTCACACCAACAATGGGAGGCCGGGAGGCTGTCACACTAACACTGGGAGGCCGGGAGGCGGTGACACCAACACTGGGAGGACGGGAGGCCATGACACCAACACTGGGAGGCTTGGAGACTGTCACACCAAAACTGGGAGGCCGGGAGGCTATTACACCAACATTTTGAGGCCGGGAGGCTGTCACACCAACACTGGAAGGCCGGGAGGCTGTGACACCAACACTGGGAGGCCGGGAGGCTGTCACACCAACACTGGGAGGCCGGGAGGCGGTGACACCAACACTGGGAGGCCGGGAGGTGGTGACACCAACACTGGGAGGCCAGGAGGCTGTTACACCAACACTGGGAGGCCGGGAGGCTGTGACACCAACACTAGGAGGCCGGGAGGTGGTGACACCAACACTGGGAGGCCGGGAGGCTGTCACACCAACACTGGGAGGCCGGGAGGCGGTGACACCAATACTGGGAGGACGGGAGGCTATGACACCAACACTGGGAGGCCGGGAGGCTGTGACACCAACACCGGGAGGCTGGGAGGCTGTCACACCAACGCCGGGAGGCTGTCACACCAACACAGGGAGGCCGGGAGGCTGTTACACCAACACTGGGAGGCTTGGAGACTGTCACACCAAAACTGGGAGGCCGGGAGGCTATTACACCGACATTTTGAGGCCGGGAGGCTGTGACACCAACACTGGGAGGCCGGGAGGCTGTCACACCAACACTGGGAGGCCGGGAGGCGGTGACACCAACACTGGGAGGCCGGGAGGCTGTTACACCAACACTGGGAGGCCGGGAGGCTGTGACACCAACACTGGGAGGCCGGGAGGCTGTCACACCAACACTGGGAGGACGGGAGACTATGACACCAACACTGGGAGGCCGGGAGGCTGTGACACCAACACCGGGAGGCTGGGAGGCTGTGACACCAACGCCGGGAGGCCGGGAGGCTGTCACACCAACACTGGGAGGCCGGGAGGCTGTTACACCAACACTGGGAGGCCGGGAGGCTGTCACACCAACACTGGGAGTCCGGGAGGCTGTGACACCAACACCGGGAGGCCGGGAGGCTGTCACACCAACGCCGGGAGGCCGGGAGGCTGTCACACCAACACTGGGAGGCCGGGAGGCTGTTACACCAACACTGAGAGGCCGGGAGGCTGTGACACCAACACTGGGAGGCCGGGAGGCTGTCACACCAACATTGGGGGGCCGGGAGGCTGTGACACCAACACTGGGAGACCGGGAGGCTGTCACACCAACATTGGGGGGCTGGGAGGCTGTGACACCAACACTGGGAGGCGGTAGGCTGTCACACCAACGCTGGGAGGCCGGGAGGCTGTCACACCAACACTGGGAGGCCGGGAGGCTGTGACACCAACACTAGGAGGCCAGGAGGTGGTGACACCAACACTGGGAGGCCGGGAGGTGTTGACACCAACACTGGGAGGCCGGGAGGCTGTCACACTAACACTGGGAGGCCGGGAGGCTGTTACACCAACACTGGGAGGCCGGGAGGCTGTGACACCAACACTGGGAGACCGGGAGGCTATGACACCAACAATGGGAGGCTTGGAGACTGTCACACCAACACTGGGAGGCCGGGAGGATGTCACACCAACACTGGGAGTCCGGGAGGCTGTTTTACCAACGCTGGGTGGCCAGGAGGCTGTGACACCAACACTGGGAGGCCGGGAGGCTGTTACACCAACACTGAGAGGCCGGGAGGCTGTGACACCAACACTGGGAGGCCGGGAGGCTGTCACACCAACATTGGGGGGCCGGGAGGCTGTGACACCAACACTGGGAGACCGGGAGGCTGTCACACCAACATTGGGGGGCTGGGAGGCTGTGACACCAACACTGGGAGACCGGGAGGCTATGACACCAACAATGGGAGGCTTGGAGACTGTCACACCAACACTGGGAGGCCGGGAGGATGTCACACCAACACTGGGAGTCCGGGAGGCTGTTTTACCAACGCTGGGTGGCCAGGAGGCTGTGACACCAACACTGGGAGGCCGGGAGGCTATGACACCAACACTAGGAGGCCGGGAGGCTGTGACACCAACACTGGGAGGCCGGGAGGCTGTCACACCAACGCTGGGAGGCCGGGAGGCTGTTACACCAACGCTGGGAGGCCGGGAGGCTGTGACACCAACACTGGGAGGCCGGGAGGTGGTGACACCAACACTGGGAGGCCAGGAGGCTGTTACACCAACACTGGGAGGCCGGGAGGCTGTCACACCAACAGTGGGAGGCTTGGAGACTGTCACACCAACACTGGGAGGCCGGGAGGCGGTGACACCAACACTGGGAGGCCGGGAGGATGTCACACCAACACTGGGAGTCCGGGAGGCTGTTTTACCAACGCTGGGTGGCCAGGAGGCTGTGACACCAACACTGGGAGGCCGGGAGGCTGTGACACCAACACTGGGAGGCCGGGAGGCTGTGACACCAACACTAGGAGGCCGGGAGGCTGTGACACCAACACTGGGAGGCCGGGAGGCTGTCACACCAACGTTGGAAGGCCGGGATGCTGTGACACCAACACTGGGAGGCCGGGAGGCTGTTACACCAACACTTGGAGGCCGGGAGGGGGTCACACCAACACTGGGAGGCTGTGACATAAACACTGGGAGGCCGGGAGGCTGTCACACCAACGCTGCGAGGCCGGGAGGCTGTTACACCAACACTGGGAGGCCGGGAGGCTGTGACACCAACACTGGGAGGCCGGGAGCCTGTGACACCAACACTGGGAGGCCGGGAGGTGGTGACACCAACACTGGGAGGCCGGGAGGCTGTTACACCAACACTGGGAGGCCGGGAGGCTGTCACACCAACAGTGGGAGGCCGGGAGGCGGTGACACCAACACTGGGAGGCCGGGAGGCTGTCACACCAACAGTGGGAGGCCGGGAGGCTTTGACACCAACACTGGGAGGCCGGGAGGCTTTGACACCAAAACCGGGAGGCCAGGAGGCTATTACACTAAAATTTCGAGGCCGGGAGGCTGTGACACCAACACTGGGAGGCCGGGAGGCTGTGACACCAACACTGGGAGGCCGGGAGGCTGTCACACCAAAACTGAGAGGCCGGGAGGCTTTGACACCAACACTGGGAGGCCGGGAGTCTAGCACACCAACACTGGGAGGCCGGGAGGCTGTGACACCAACACTGGGAGTCTGGGAGGCTGTCTTACCAACGCTAGGTGGCCGGGAGGCTGTCACACCAACACTGGGAGGCCAGGAGGCTGTGTCACCAACACCGGGAGGCTGGGAGGCTGTGACACCAACACCGGGAGGCTGGGAGGCTGTCACACCAACGCCGGGAGGCCGGGAGGCTGTCACACCAACACTGGGAGGCCAGGAGGCTGTTACACCAACACTGAGAGGCCGGGAGGCTGTCACACCAACACTGGGAGGCCGGGAGGCTGTTACACCAACACTGAGAGGCCGGGAGGCTGTTACACCAACACTGAGAGGCTGGGAGGCTGTGACACCAACACTGGGAGGCCGGGAGGCTGTCACACCAACACTGGGAGGCCGGGAGGCTGTTACACCAACACTGGGAGGTCGGGAGGCTGTCACACCAACATTGGGGGGCCGGGAGGTTGTGACACCAACACTGGGAGGACGGGAGGCTGTGTCACCAACACTGGGAGGCCGGGATGCTGTCACACCAACACTGGGAGGCAGGGAGGCTGTGACACCAACACTGGGAGGCCAGGAGGCTGTTACACCAATGTTGGGAGCCGGGAGTCTGTGACACCAACACTGGGAGGCCGGGAGGCTGTCACAGCAACACTGGGAGGCCGGGAGGCTGTCACACCAACACTGGGAGGCCGGGATGCTGTGACACCAACACCGGGAGGCCGGGAGGCTGTTGCACAAACACTGGGAGGCCGGGAGGCTGTCACACCAACACTGGGAGGTCAGGAGGCTGTTACACCAACACTGGGAGGCCGGGAGGCTGTGACACCAACACTGGGAGGCCGGGAGGCTGTCACACCAACACTGGGAGGCCGGGAGGTGGTGACACCAACACTGGGAGGCCGGGAGGCTGTTTTACCAACGCTGGGTGGCCAGGAGGCTGTGACACCAACACCGGGAGGTTGGGAGGCTGTCACACCAACACTGGGAGGCCGGGAGGCTGTTACACCAACACTGAGAGGCCGGGAGGCTGTCACACCAACACTGGGAGGCCGGGAGGCTGTGACACCAACACTGGGAGACCGGGAGGCTGTCACACCAACATTGGGGGGCCCGGAGGCTGTGACACCAACACTGGGAGGCCGGGAGGCTTTGACACCAACACTGGGAGGCCGGGAGGCTAGCACACCAACACTGGGAGGCCGGGAGGCTGTGACACCAACACTGGGAGTCCGGGAGGCTGTCTTACCAACGCTGGGTGGCCGGGAGGCTGTCACACCAACACTGGGAGGCCGGGAGGCTGTGTCACCAACACGGGGAGGCTGGGAGGCTGTGACACCAACACCGGGAGGCTGGGAGGCTGTCACACCAACGCCGGGAGGCCGGGAGGCTGTCACACCAACACTGAGAGGCCGGGAGGCTGTTACACCAACACTGAGAGGCTGGGAGGCTGTGACACCAACACTGGGAGGCCGGGAGGCTGTCACACCAACACTGGGAGGCCGGGAGGCTGTTACACCAACACTGGGAGGTCGGGAGGCTGTCACACCAACATTGGGGGGCCGCGAGGTTGTGACACCAACGCTGGGAGGCCGCCAGGCTGTAACACCAACACTGGGAGGACGGGAGGCTGTGTCACCAACACTGGGAGGCCGGGAGGCCGTCACACCAACACCGGGAGGACGTGAGGTTGTGACACCAACACCGGGATGCTGTCACACCAACACTGGGAGGCAGGGAGGCTGTGACACCAACACTGGGAGGCCAGGAGGCTGTTACACCAATGTTGGGAGCCGGGAGTCTGTGACACCAACACTGGGAGGCCGGGAGGCTGTCACAGCAACACTGGGAGGCCGGGAGGCTGTCACACCAACACTGGGAGGCTGGGATGCTGTGACACCAACACCGGGAGGCCGGGAGGCTGTTGCACAAACACTGGGAGGCCGGGAGGCTGTCACACCAACACTGGGAGGTCAGGAGGCTGTTACACCAACACTGGGAGGCCGGGAGGCTGTGACACCAACACTGGGAGGCCGGGAGGCTGTCACACCAACACTGGGAGGCCGGGAGGTGGTGACACCAACACTGGGAGGCCGGGAGGCTGTGACACGAACGTTGGGAGGCCGGGAGGCTGTGACACCAACACTGGGAGGCCGGGAGGCTGTCACACTAACACTGGAAGGCCGGGAGGTGGTGACACCAACACTGGGAGGCCGGGAGACTGTCACACCAACACTGGGAGGCCGGGAGACTGTGACACCAACACTGGGAGGCCGGGAGGCTGTGACACCAATGCTGGGAGACTGGGAGGCTGTCACACCAACACCTGGAGGCCGGGAGGCTGTGACACCAACATTTTGAGGACGGGAGGCTGTCACATCAACATCCAGGATGCCGGGAAGTTGTCACACCATGTTGGGAGCCGGGAGGCTGTGACACCAACATTGGGAGGCCGGGAGGCTGTCACACAAATGCTGGGAGGCCGGGAGGCGGTGCCACCAACACTGGGAGGCCGGGAGGCTATGACACCAACACTAGGAGGCCGGGAGGTGGTGACACCAAAACTGGGAGGCCGGGAGGCTGTTACACCAACACTGGGAGGCCGGGAGGCTGTGACACCAACACTGGGAGGCCGGGAGGTGGTGACACCAACACTGGGAGGCCGGGAGGCTGTCACACCAACACTGGGAGGCCGGGAGGCTGTGACACCAACACCGGGAGGCTGGGAGGCTGTGACACCAACGCCGGGAGGCCGGGAGGCTGTCACACCAACACTGGGAGGCCGGGAGGCTGTTACACCAACACTGAGAGGCCGGGAGGCTGTCACACCAACAGTGGGAGGCCGGGAGGCTGTGACACCAACACCGGGAGGCCGGGAGGCTGTCACACCAACGCCGGGAGGCCAGGAGGCTGTCACACCAACACTGGGAGGCCGGGAGGCTGTTACACCAACACTGAGAGGCCGGGAGGCTGTGACACCAACACTGGGAGGCCGGGAGGCTGTCACACCAACATTGGGGGGGCCGGGAGGCTGTGACACCAACACTGGGAGACCGGGAGGCTGTGACACCAACATTGGGGGGCCGGGAGGCTGTGACACCAACACTGGGAGGCCGGTAGGCTGTCACACCAACGCCGGGAGGCCGGGAGGCTGTCACACCAACACTGGGAGGCCGGGAGGCTGTGACACCAACACTAGGAGGCCAGGAGGTGGTGACACCAACACTGGGAGGCCGGGAGGTGGTGACACCAACACTGGGAGGCCGGGAGGCTGTCACACTAACACTGGGAGGCCGGGAGGCTGTTACACCAACACTGGGAGGCCGGGAGGCTGTGACACCAACACTGGGAGACCGGGAGGCTATGACACCAACAATGGGAGGCTTGGAGACTGTCACACCAACACTGGGAGGCCGGGAGGATGTCACACCAACACTGGGAGTCCGGGAGGCTGTTTTACCAACGCTGGGTGGCCAGGAGGCTGTGACACCAACACTGGGAGGCCGGGAGGCTGTGACACCAACACTAGGAGTCCGGGAGGCTGTGACACCAACACTGGGAGGCCGGGAGGCTGTCACACCAACGCTGGGAGGCCGGGAGGCTGTGACACCAACACTGGGAGGCCGGGAGGCTGTGACACCAACACTGGGAGGCCGGGAGGTGGTGACACCAACACTGGGAGGCCAGGAGGCTGTTACACCAACACTGGGAGGCCGGGAGGCTGTCACACCAACAGTGGGAGGCTTGGAGACTGTCACACCAACACTGGGAGGCCGGGAGGCGGTGACACCAACACTGGGAGGCCGGGAGGATGTCACACCAACACTGGGAGTCCGGGAGGCTGTTTTACCAACGCTGGGTGGCCAGGAGGCTGTGACACCAACACTGGGAGGCCGGGAGGCTGTGACACCAACACTGGGAGGCCGGGAGGCTGTGACACCAACACTAGGAGGCCGGGAGGCTGTGACACCAACACTGGGAGGCCGGGAGGCTGTCACACCAACGCTGGAAGGCCGGGATGCTGTGACACCAACACTTGGAGGCCGGGAGGGGGTCACACCAACACTGGGAGGCTGTGACATAAACACTGGGAGGCCGGGAGGCTGTCACACCAACGCTGCGAGGCCGGGAGGCTGTTACACCAACACTGGGAGGCCGGGAGGCTGTGACACCAACACTGGGAGGCCGGGAGCCTGTGACACCAACACTGGGAGGCCGGGAGGTGGTGACACCAACACTGGGAGGCCGGGAGGCTGTTACACCAACACTGGGAGGCCGGGAGGCTGTCACACCAACAGTGGGAGGCCGGGAGTCGGTGACACCAACACTGGGAGGCCGGGAGGCTGTCACACCAACAGTGGGAGGCCGGGAGTCGGTGACACCAACACTGGGAGGCCGGGAGGCTGTCACACCAACAGTGGGAGGCCGGGAGTCGGTGACACCAAAACTGGGAGGCCAGGAGGCTATTACACTAAAATTTCGAGGCCGGGAGGCTGTCACATCAACATTCGGGCTGCCGGGAGGCTGTTTTACCAATGCTGGCTGGCCAGGAGGCTGTTACACCAACACTGGGAGGACGGGAGGCTGCGACACCAAAACTGGGAGGCCAGAAGGATTTGAAACCAACACTGGGAGGCCGGGAGTCTGTTTTACCAACGCTGGGTGGCCAGGACGCTGTGACACCAACACCGGGAGGTCGGGAGGCTGTCACACCAACACTGGGAGGCCGGGAGGCTGTTACACCAACACTGAGAGGCCGGGAGGCTGTCACACCAACACTGAGAGGCCGGGAGGCTGTCACACCAACACTGGGAGGCCGGGAGGCTGTGACACCAACACTGGGAGACCGGGAGGCTGTCACACCAACATTGGGGGGCCGGGAGGCTGTGACACCAACACTGGGAGGCCGGGAGGCTGTCACACCAAAACTGAGAGGCCGGGAGTCTTTGACACCAACACTGGGAGGCCGGGAGGCTAGCACACCAACACTGGGAGGCCGGGAGGCTGTGACACCAACACTGGGAGTCCGGTAGGCTGTCACACCAACGCCGGGAGGCCGGGAGGCTGTCACACCAACACTGGGAGGCCGGGAGGCTGTGACACCAACACTAGGAGGCCAGGAGGTGGTGACACCAACACTGGGAGGCCGGGAGGTGGTGACACCAACACTGGGAGGCCGGGAGGCTGTCACACTAACACTGGGAGGCCGGGAGGCTGTTACACCAACACTGGGAGGCCGGGAGGCTGTGACACCAACACTGGGAGACCGGGAGGCTATGACACCAACAATGGGAGGCTTGGAGACTGTCACACCAACACTGGGAGGCCGGGAGGATGTCACACCAACACTGGGAGTCCGGGAGGCTGTGACACCAACACTAGGAGTCCGGGAGGCTGTGACACCAACACTGGGAGGCCGGGAGGCTGTCACACCAACGCTGGGAGGCCGGGAGGCTGTGACACCAACACTGGGAGGCCGGGAGGCTGTGACACCAACACTGGGAGGCCGGGAGGTGGTGACACCAACACTGGGAGGCCGGGAGGCTGTCACACCAACAGTGGGAGGCTTGGAGACTGTCACACCAACACTGGGAGGCCGGGAGGCGGTGACACCAACACTGGGAGGCCGGGAGGCTGTCACACCAACACTGGGAGTCCGGGAGGCTGTTTTACCAACGCTGGGTGGCCAGGAGGCTGTGACACCAACACTGGGAGGCCGGGAGGCTGTGACACCAACACTGGGAGGCCGGGAGGCTGTGACACCAACACTAGGAGGCCGGGAGGCTGTGACACCAACACTGGGAGGCCGGGAGGCTGTCACACCAACGCTGGAAGGCCGGGATGCTGTGACACCAACACCGGGAGGCCGGGAGGCTGTTACACCAACACTTGGAGGCCGGGAGGGGGTCACACCAACACTGGGAGGCTGTGACATAAACACTGGGAGGCCGGGAGGCTGTCACACCAACGCTGGGAGGCCGGGAGGCTGTTACACCAACACTGGGAGGCCGGGAGGCTGTGACACCAACACTGGGAGGCCGGGAGCCTGTGACACCAACACTGGGAGGCCGGGAGGTGGTGACACCAACACTGGGAGGCCGGGAGGCTGTCACACCAACAGTGGGAGGCCGGGAGGCGGTGACACCAACACTGGGAGGCCGGGAGGCTGTCACACCAACAGTGGGAGGCCGGGAGGCTTTGACACCAACACTGGGAGGCCGGGAGGGTTTGACACCAAAACTGGGAGGCCAGGAGGCTATTACACTAAAATTTCGAGGCCGGGAGGCTGTCACATCAACATTCGGGCTGCCGGGAGGCTGTTTTACCAATGCTGGCTGGCCAGGAGGCTGTTACACCAACACTGGGAGGACGGGAGGCTGCGACACCAAAACTGGGAGGCCAGAAGGATTTGAAACCAACACTGGGAGGCCGGGAGTCTGTTTTACCAACGCTGGGTGGCCAGGACGCTGTGACACCAACACCGGGAGGTCGGGAGGCTGTCACACCAACACTGGGAGGCCGGGAGGCTGTTACACCAACACTGAGAGGCCGGGAGGCTGTCACACCAACACTGAGAGGCCGGGAGGCTGTCACACCAACACTGGGAGGCCGGGAGGCTGTGACACCAACACTGGGAGACCGGGAGGCTGTCACACCAACATTGGGGGGCCGGGAGGCTGTGACACCAACACTGGGAGGCCGGGAGGCTGTCACACCAAAACTGAGAGGCCGGGAGTCTTTGACACCAACACTGGGAGGCCGGGAGGCTAGCACACCAACACTGGGAGGCCGGGAGGCTGTGACACCAACACTGGGAGTCCGGGAGGCTGTCTTACCAACGTTGGGTGGCCGGGAGGCTGTCACACCAACACTGGGAGGCCGGGAGGCTGTGTCACCAACACCGGGAGGCTGGGAGGCTGTGACACCAACACCGGGAGGCTGGCAGGCTGTCACACCAACGCCGGGAGGCCGGGATGCTGTGACACCAACACCGGGAGGCCGGGAGGCTGTTGCACAAACACTGGGAGGCCGGGAGGCTGTCACACCAACACTGGGAGGTCAGGAGGCTGTTACACCAACACTGGGAGGCCGGGAGGCTGTGACACCAACACTGGGAGGCCGGGCGGCTGTCACACCAACACTGGGAGGCCGGGAGGTGGTGACACCAACACTGGGAGGCCGGGAGGCTGTGACACGAACGTTGGGAGGCCGGGAGGCTGTGACACCAACACTGGGAGGCCGGGAGGCTGTCACACTAACACTGGAAGGCCGGGAGGTGGTGACACCAACACTGGGAGGCCGGGAGACTGTCACACCAACACTGGGAGGCCGGGAGACTGTGACACCAACACTGGGAGGCCGGAAGGCTGTGACACCAATGCTGGGAGACTGGGAGGCTGTCACACCAACACCTGGAGGCCGGGAGGCTGTGACACCAACATTTTGAGGACGGGAGGCTGTCACATCAACATCCAGGATGCCAGGAAGTTGTCACACCATGTTGGGAGCCGGGAGGCTGTGACACCAACACTGGGAGGCCGGGAGGCTGTGACACCAACACTGGGAGTCCGGGAGGCTGTCTTACCAACGCTGGGTGGCCGGGAGGCTGTCACACCAACACTGGGAGGCCGGGAGGCTGTGTCACCAACACCGGGAGGCTGGGAGGCTGTGACACCAACACCGGGAGGCTGGGAGGCTGTCACACCAACGCCGGGAGGCCGGGAGGCTGTCACACCAACACTGGGAGGCCAGGAGGCTGTTACACAAACACTGAGAGGCCGGGAGGCTGTCACACCAACACTGGGAGGCCGGGAGGCTGTTACACCAACACTGAGAGGCTGGGAGGCTGTGACACCAACACTGGGAGGCCGGGAGGCTGTCACACCAACACTGGGAGGCCGGGAGGCTGTTACACCAACACTGGGAGGTCGGGAGGCTGTCACACCAACATTGGGGGGCCGGGGGGTTGTGACACCAACGCTGGGAGGCCGGGAGGCTGTAACACCAACACTGGGAGGACGGGAGGCTGTGTCACCAACACTGGGAGGCTGGGAGGCCGTCACACCAACACCGGGAGGACGTGAGGTTGTGACACCAACACCGGGATGCTGTCACACCAACGCCGGGAGGCCGGGATGCTGTGACACCAACAGTGGGAGGCTTGGAGACTGTAACACCAAAATTGGGAGGCCGGGAGGCTTTGACACCAAAATTTTGAGGCCGGGAGGCTGTCACATCAACATCCGGGATGCCGGGAGTCTGTGACACCAACACTGGGTGGCCAGGAGGCTGTGACACCAACACCGGGAGGCTGGGAGGCTGTGACACCAACACTGAGAGGCCGGGAGGCTGTGGCACCAACACTGGGAGGCCGGGAGGCTGTGACACCAACACTGGGAGACCGGGAGGCTGAGACACCAACACTGGGAGGCCGGGAGGCTTTGACACCAACACTGGGAGGCCGGGAGGCTGGCACACCAACACTGGGAGGCCGGGAGGCTGTGACACCAACACTGGGAGGCCGGGAGGCTGGCACACCAACACTGGGAGGCCGGGAGGCTGTGACACCAACGCTGGGTGGCCAGGAGGCTGTCACACCAACACCAGGATGCTGGGAGGCTGTCACACCAACGCCGGGAGGCCGGGAGGCTGTTACACCAACACTGAGAGGCCGGGAGGCTGTGACACCAACACTGGGAGGCCGGGAGGCTGTCACACCAACACTGGGAGGCCGGGAGGCTGTGACACCAACACTGGGAGGCCGGGAGGCTGTCACACCAACACTGGGAGGCCGGGAGGCTGTGACACCAACACTGGGAGACCGGGAGACTGTGACACCAACACTGGGAGGCCGGGAGGCTTGGACATCAACACTGGGAGGCCGGGAGGTGGTGACACCAACCCTGGGAGGCCGGGAGACTGTGACACCAACACTGGGAGGCCGGGAGGCTGTGACACCAACACCGGGAGGCCGGGAGGCTGTGACACCAACACTGGGAGGCCGGGAGGTGGTGACACCAACACTGGGAGGCCGGGAGACTGTCACACCAACACTGGGAGGCCGGGAGGCTGTGACACCAACGCTGGAAGGCCGGGAGGCTGTCACACCAACGCTGGGAGGCCGGGAGGCTTGGACACCAACACTGGGAGGACGGGAGGCTGTCACACCAACACTGGGAGGCCGGGAGGCTGTCAAACCAACGCTGGGAGGCCGGGAGGGGGTCACACCAACGCTGGGAGGCCGGGAGGCTTGGACATCAACACTGGGAGGCCGGGAGACTGTCACACCAACACTGGGAGGCCGGGAGGCTGTGACACCAACGCTGGAAGGCCGGGAGGCCGTCACACCAACACTGGAAGGCCGGGAGGTTGTGACACCAACACCGGGATGCTGTCACACCAACACTTGGAGGCCGGGAGGGGATCACACCAACACTGGGAGGCTGTGACATAAACACTGGGAGGCTGTGACACCAACACCGGGAGGCCGAGAGGCTGAGACACCAAAACTGGGAGGCCGGGAGGCTGTCACACCAACACTGGGAGGCCGGGAGGCTGTGACACCAACACTGGGAGGCCGGGAGGCTGTTTTACCAACGCTGGGTGGCCAGGAGGCTGTTACACCAACACTGGGAGGCCGGGAGGCTGTGACACCAACACTGGGAGGCCGTGAGGCTGTCACACCAACGCTGGGAGGCCGGGAGGCAGTGACACCAACACTGGGAGGCTGGGAGGCTGTCACACCAACGCTGGGAGGCCGGGAGGCTGTGACACAAACACTGGGAGGACGGGAAGCTATGACACCAACACTGGGAGGCCGGGATGCTGTGACACCAACACCGGGAGGCCGGGAGACTGTGACACCAACACTGGGAGACCGGGAGGCTGTCACACCAACATTGGGAGGCCGGGAGACTGTGACACCAACACTGGGAGACCGGGAGGCTGTCACACCAACATTGGGAGGCCGGGAGGCTGTGACACCAACACTGGGAGGCCGGGAGGCTGTCACACCAAAACTGAGAGGCCGGGAGTCTTTGACACCAACACTGGGAGGCCGGGAGGCTAGCACACCAACACTGGGAGGCCGGGAGGCTGTGACACCAACACTGGGGGTCCGGGAGGCTGTCTTACCAACGTTGGGTGGCCGGGAGGCTGTCACACCAACACTGGGAGGCCGGGAGGCTGTGTCACCAACACCGGGAGGCTGGGAGGCTGTGACACCAACACCGGGAGGCTGGCAGGCTGTCACACCAACGCCGGGAGGCCGGGATGCTGTGACACCAACACCGGGAGGCCGGGAGGCTGTTGCACAAACACTGGGAGGCCGGGAGGCTGTCACACCAACACTGGGAGGTCAGGAGGCTGTTACACCAACACTGGGAGGCCGGGAGGCTGTGACACCAACACTGGGAGGCCGGGCGGCTGTCACACCAACGCTGGGAGGCCGGGAGGTGGTGACACCAACACTGGGAGGCCGGGAGGCTGTGACACGAACGTTGGGAGGCCGGGAGGCTGTGACACCAACACTGGGAGGCCGGGAGGCTGTCACACTAACACTGGAAGGCCGGGAGGTGGTGACACCAACACTGGGAGGCCGGGAGACTGTCACACCAACACTGGGAGGCCGGGAGACTGTGACACCAACACTGGGAGGCCGGAAGGCTGTGACACCAATGCTGGGAGACTGGGAGGCTGTCACACCAACACCTGGAGGCCGGGAGGCTGTGACACCAACATTTTGAGGACGGGAGGCTGTCACATCAACATCCAGGATGCCAGGAAGTTGTCACACCATGTTGGGAGCCGGGAGGCTGTGACACCAACACTGGGAGGCCGGGAGGCTGTGACACCAACACTGGGAGTCCGGGAGGCTGTCTTACCAACGCTGGGTGGCCGGGAGGCTGTCACACCAACACTGGGAGGCCGGGAGGCTGTGTCACCAACACCGGGAGGCTGGGAGGCTGTGACACCAACACCGGGAGGCTGGGAGGCTGTCACACCAACGCCGGGAGGCCGGGAGGCTGTCACACCAACACTGGGAGGCCAGGAGGCTGTTACACAAACACTGAGAGGCCGGGAGGCTGTCACACCAACACTGGGAGGCCGGGAGGCTGTTACACCAACACTGAGAGGCTGGGAGGCTGTGACACCAACACTGGGAGGCCGGGAGGCTGTCACACCAACACTGGGAGGCCGGGAGGCTGTTACACCAACACTGGGAGGTCGGGAGGCTGTCACACCAACATTGGGGGGCCGGGAGGTTGTGACACCAACGCTGGGAGGCCGGGAGGCTGTAACACCAACACTGGGAGGACGGGAGGCTGTGTCACCAACACTGGGAGGCTGGGAGGCCGTCACACCAACACCGGGAGGACGTGAGGTTGTGACACCAACACCGGGATGCTGTCACACCAACACTGGGAGGCAGGGAGGCTGTGACACCAACACTGGGAGGCCAGGAGGCTGTGACACCAACACTGGGAGGCCAGGAGGCTGTTACACCAATGTTGGGAGCCGGGAGTCTGTGACACCAACACTGGGAGGCCGGGAGGCTGTCACAGCAACACTGGGAGGCCGGGAGGCTGTCACACTAACACTGGAAGGCCGGGAGGTGGTGACACCAACACTGGGAGGCCGGGAGACTGTCACACCAACACTGGGAGGCCGGGAGACTGTGACACCAACACCGGGGGGCCGGGAGGCTGTGACACCAACATTTTGAGGACGGGAGGTGGTGACATCAACATCCAGGATGCCGGGAAGTTGTCACACCATGTTGGGAGCCGGGAGGCTGTGACACCAACACTGGGAGGCCGGGAGGCTGTCACACAAACGCTGGGAGGCCGGGAGGCGGTGCCACCAACACTGGGAGGCCGGGAGGCTATGACACCAACACTAGGAGGCCGGGAGGTGGTGACACCAAAACTGGGAGGCCGGGAGGCTGTCACACCAACGCTGGGGGGCTGGGAGGGTGTGAAACCAACACGGGGAGGACGGGGAGGCTGTGACACAAACACTGGGAGGACAGGAAGCTATGACACCAACACTGGGAGGCCGGGAGGCTGTTACACCAACACTGGGAGGCCGGGAAGCGGTGACACCAACACTGGGAGGACGGGAGGCTGTGACACCAACACCGGGAGGCCGGGAGGTGGTGACACCAACACTGGGAGGCCGGGAGGCTGTGACACCAACACTGGGAGGCCGGGAGGTGGTGACACCAACACTGGGAGGCCGGGAGACTGTCACACCAACACTGGGAGGCCGGGAGGCTGTGACACCAACACTGGGAGGCCGGGAGGCTGTGACACCAACACCGGGAGGCCGGGAGGCTGTGACACCAACACTGGGAGGCCGGGAGGTGGTGACACCAACACTGGGAGGCCGGGAGGGGGTCACACCAACACTGGGAGGCCGGGAGGCGGTGACACCAACGCTGGGAGGCCGGGAGGCTGTCACACCAACGCTGGGAGGCCGGGAGGCTTGGACACCAACACTGGGAGGACGGGAGGCTTTCACACCAACACTGGGAGGCCGGGAGGGGGTCACACCAACGCTGGGAGGCCGGGAGGCTTGGACACCAACACTGGGAGGCCGGGAGGCCGTCACACCAACACTGGAAGGCCGGTAGGTTGTGACACCAACACCGGGATGCTGTCACACCAACACTTGGAGGCCGGGAGGGGATCACACCAACACTGGGAGGCTGTGACATAAACACTGGGAGGCTGAGACACCAACACATGGGAGGCCGGGAGGCTGTTACACCAACACTGAGAGGCCGGGAGGCTGTCACACCAACACTGGGAGGCCGGGAGGCTTGGACACCAACACTGGGAGGCCGGGAGACTGAGACACCAACACTGGGAGGCCGGGAGGCTGTCACACCAACACCGGGAGGCCGGGAGGCTGTGACACCAACACCGGGAGGCCGGGAGGGGATCACACCAACGCTGGGAGACTGGGAGGCTGTTACACCAACACTGGGAGGCCGGGAGGCTGTGACACCAACACTGGGAGGCCGGGAGGGTGTCACAGCAACACTGGGAGACTGGGAGGCGGTGACACCAACACTGGGAGGCCGGGAGGCTGTGACACCAACACTGGGAGGCCGGGAGGGTGTCACAGCAACACTGGGAGGCCGGGAGGCGGTGACACCAACACTGGGAGGCCGGGAGGCTGAGACACCAACACTGGGAGGCCGGGAGGCTGTCACACCAACACTGGGAGGCCGGGAGGCGGTGACACCAACACTGGGAGGCCGGGAGGCTGAGACACCAACACTGGGAGGCCGGGAGGCTGTCACACCAACACTGGGAGGACGGGAAGCTATGACACCAACACTGGGAGGCCGGGAGGCTGTGACACCAACACTGGGAGGCCGGGAGGCTGTCACACCAACCCTGGGAGGCCGGGAGTCTGTGACACCAACACTGGGAGGCCGGGAGGCTGTCACACCAACGCTGGGGGGCTGGGAGGGTGTGAAACCAACACGGGGAGGACGGGGGGGCTGTGACACAAACACTGGGAGGACGGGAAGCTATGACACCAACACTGGGAGGCCGGGAGGCTGTTACACCAACACTGGGAGGCCGGGAAGCGGTGACACCAACGCTGGGAGGACGGGAGGCTGTGACACCAAAACCGGGAGGCCGGGAGGTGGTGACACCAACACTGGGAGGCCGGGAGGCTGTGACACCAACACTGGGAGGCCGGGAGGTGGTGACACCAACACTGGGAGGCCGGGAGACTGTCACACCAACACTGGGAGGCCGGGAGGCTGTGACACCAACACTGGGAGGCCGGGAGGCTGTGACACCAACACCGGGAGGCCGGGAGGCTGTGACACCAACACTGGGAGGCCGGGAGTTGGTGACACCAACACTGGGAGGCCGGGAGGGGGTCACACCAACACTGGGAGGCCGGGAGGCGGTGACACCAACACTGGGAGGCCGGGAGGCTGTCACACCAACGCTGGGAGGCCGGGAGGCTTGGACACCAACACTGGGAGGACGGGAGGCTTTCACACCAACACTGGGAGGCCGGGAGGGGGTCACACCAACGCTGGGAGGCCGGGAGGCTTGGACACCAACACTGGGAGGCCGGGAGGCCGTCACACCAACACCGGGAGGACGGGAGGTTGTGACACCAACACTGGAAGGCCGGGAGGTTGTGATACCAACACCGGGATGCTGTCACACCAACACTTGGAGACCGGGAGGGGATCACACCAACACTGGGAGGCTGTGACATAAACACTGGGAGGCTGTGACACCAACACCGGGAGGCCGAGAGGCTGAGACACCAACACTGGGAGGCCGGGAGGCTGTCACACCAACACTGGGAGGCCGGGAGGCTGTCACACCAACACTGGGAGGACGGGAAGCTATGACACCAACACTGGGAGGCCGGGAGGCTGTGACACCAACACAGGGAGGCCGGGAGGCTGTCACACCAATGCTGGGAGGCCGGGAGGCTGTCACACCAACACTGGGAGGCCGGGAGGCTGTCACACCAACGCTGGGAGGCCAGGAGGCTGTCACACCAACACTGGGAGGCCAGGAGGCTGTCACACCAACGCTGGGTGGCCGGGGGGCTGTGACACCAACGCTGGGAGGACGGGAAGCTATGACACCAACACTGGGAGGCCGGGAGGCTGTGACACCAACACTGGGAGGCCGGGATGCTGTGACACCAACACCGGGAGGCCGGGAGGCTGTTGCACAAACACTGGGAGGCCGGGAGGCTGTGACACCAACACTGGGAGGACGGGATGCTGTGACACCAACACCGGGAGGCCGGGAGGCTGTTACACCAACACTGGGAGGCCGGGAGGCGGTGACACCAACACTGGGAGGCCGGGAGGCGGCCACACCAACACTGGGAGGCCGGGAGGGTGTCACACCAACACTGGGAGGCCAGAAGGCTGTCACACCAACGCCAGGAGGCCGGGAGGCTGTGACACCAACACTGGGAGACCGGGAGGCTGTTACACCAACACTGGGAGGCCGGGAGGGTGTCACACCAACACTGGGAGGCCGGGAGGCTGTCACACCAACACTGAGAGGCCGTGAGGCTGTCACACCAACACTGAGAGGCCGTGAGGCTGTGGCACCAACACTGGGAGGTCGGGAGCCTGTCACCCCAACACTTGGAGGCCGGGAGGGGGTCACACCAACACTGGGAGGCTGTCACACCAACACTGGGAGGCCGGGAGGCTGTGACACCAACACTGGGAGGCCGGGAGGCTGTCACACCAACACTGGGAGACCGGGAGGGTAGCACACCAACACTGGGAGACCGGGAGGCTGTCACACCAACGCTGGGGGGCCGGGAGGCTGTGACACCAACACTGGGAGGCCGGGAGGCTGTGACACCAACACTGGGAGGCCTGGAGGCTGTGACACGAACACTGGGAGGCCGGGAGGGTGTCACACCAACACCGGGAGGCCTGGAGGCTGTGACACCATCACTGGGAGGCCGGGAGGCGGTGACACGAACACTGGGATGCCGGGAGGGTGTTACACCAACACCGGGAGGCCGGGAGTCTGTCACACCAACATTGGGAGGCCGGGAGGATGTTTTACCAACGCTGGGTGGCTGGAAGGCTGTCACATCTACACTGGGAGGCCGGGAGGCTGTCACATCTACACTGGGAGGCTGGTAGTCTGTGACACCAACACTGGGAGGCCGGGAGGGTAGCACACCAACACTGGGAGACCGGGAGGCTGTCACACCAACGCTGGGGGGCCGGGAGGCTGTGACACCAACACTGGGAGGCCGGGAGGCTGTGACACCAACACTGGGAGGCCTGGAGGCTGTGACACGAACACTGGGAGGCCGGGAGGGTGTCACACCAACACCGGGAGGCCTGGAGGCTGTGACACCATCACTGGGAGGCCGGGAGGCGGTGACACGAACTCTGGGATGCCGGGAGGGTGTTACACCAACACCGGGAGGCCGGGAGGCTGTGATACCAACACTGGGATGCCGGGACGTTGTGACACCAACACTGGGAGGCCGGGACGCTGTTACACCAACACTGGGAGGCCGGGAGTCTGTCACACCAACATTGGGAGGCCGGGAGGATGTTTTACCAACGCTGGGTGGCTGGAAGGCTGTCACATCTACACTGGGAGGCCGGAAGGCTGTCACATCTACACTGGGAGACTGGGAGGCCGGGAGGCTGGTAGACCCACACCAGGAGGCCGGGAGGCTGTCACACCAACGCCAGGAGGCCAGGAGGCTGTCACACCTACACTGGGATGCCGGGAGACTATTACACCAACACTGGGAGGCTGGGAGGCTGAGACACCAACGCTGGGATGCCGGGAGGTTGTGACACCAACACTGGGAGGCCGGGAGGCTGTTACACCAACACTGGGAGGCCGGGAGGATGTTTTACCAACGCTGGGTGGCTGGAAGGCTGTCACATCTACACTGGGAGGCCGGGAGGCTGTCACACCAACGCCAGGAGGCCAGGAGGCTGTCACACCAACACTGGGAGGCTGGGAGTCTGTGACACCAACACTGGGAGGCCGGGAGGCAGTCACACCAACACTGGGAGGCCGGGAGGCTGTCACACCAATGCCGGGAGGCCGGGAGGCTGTGACACCAACACTGGGAGGCCGGGAGGCTGTGACACCAACACTGGGAGGCCGGGAGGCTGTCACACCAACGCTGGGAGGCCGGGAGGCTGTCACACCAACACTGGGAGGCCGGGAGGCTGTCACACCAACGCCAGGAGGCCGGGAGGCTGTAACACCAACGCTGAGAGGCCGTGAGGCTGTGGCACCACCACTGAGAGGCCGTGAGGCTGTAGCACCAACACTGGGAGGCCGGGAGGCTGTCACACCAAAACTGGCAGGCCGTGAGGCTGTGACACCAACACTGGGAGGCCGGGAGGCTGTCACACCAGCACCGGAAGGCCGGGAGGCGGTGACTCCAACACTGGGTGGCCGGGAGGCTGTCACACCAACACTGAGAGGCTGGGAGGCTGTCACACCAGCACCGGAAGGCCGGGAGGCGGTGACTCCAACGTCGGGAGGCCGGGAGGCTGTGACACCAACATAGCGAGGCCGGGAGGCTGGTAGACCAACACCGGGAGGCTGGGAGGCTGTGACACCAACACTGGGAGGGTGTCACACCAACACTGGGAGGCTGGGAGTCTGTTACACAAACACTGGGAGGCCGGGATGCTGTCACACTAACACTGGGAGGCTGGGAGGCTGTCACACCAACACTGGGAGGCTGGGAGGCTGTGACACCAACGTTGGGAGGCCGGGAGGCTGTCGCACCAACACTGGGAGGCTGGGAGGCTGTCACACCAGCACCGGGAGGCCGGGAGGCTGTGACACCAACACTGGGAGGCCGGGAGGCTGTGGCACCAACATTGGGAGGCCGGGAGGCTGTCACACCAACACTGGGAGGCCGGGAGGCGGTGACTCCAACGTCGGGAGGCCGGGAGGCTGTGACACCAACATAGCGAGGCCGGGAGGCTGGTAGACCAACACCGGGAGGCTGGGAGGCTGTGACACCAACACTGGGAGGCTGTGACACCAACACTGGGAGGCCGGGAGGCTGTGACACCAACACTGGGAGGCTGGGCGGCTTTCACACCAACACTGGGAGTCCGGGAGGCTGTGACACCAACATTGGGAGGCTGGAAGTCTGTTACACAAACACTGGGAGGCCGGGATGCTGCCACACTAACGCTGGGAGGCCAGGAGGCTGTTTTACCAACACTGGGAGACCGGGAGGCTGTCACACCAACACTGGGAGGCTGGGAGGCTGTGACACCAACACTGGGAGGCCGGGAGGCTTTCGCACCAACACTGGGTGGCCAGGAGATTGTGACACCAACACTGGGAGGCCGGTAGGTTGTGACACCAACACTGGGAGGACGGGAGGCTATGACACCAACACTGGGAGGCTGGGAGGCTGTCACACCAACACTGGGTGGCCGGGAGGCGGTGACTCCAACGTCGGGAGGCCGGGAGGCTGTGACACCAACATTGTGAGGCCGGGAGGCAGTCATACCAACACTGGGAGGCCGTGAGGCTGTTTTACCAACGCTGGGTGGCCGGAAGGCTGTCACATCTACACTGGGAGACTGGGAGGCCGGGAGGCTGGTAGACCAACACCAGGAGGCCGGGAGGCTGTCACACCAACGCCAGGAGGCCGGGAGGCTGTCACACCAACACTGGGAGGCTGGGAGTCTGTGACACCAACACTGGGAGGCCGGGAGGCTGTGACACCAACATTGGGAGGCTGGAAGTCTGTTACACAAACACTGGGAGGCCGGGATGCTGCCACACTAACGCTGGGAGGCCAGGAGGCTGTTTTACCAACACTGGGAGACCGGGAGGCTGTTACACCAACACTGGGAGGCTGGGAGGCTGTGACACCAACACTGGGAGGCCGGGAGGCTTTCGCACCAACACTGGGTGGCCAGGAGGTTGTGACACCAACACTGGGATGCCGGTAGGTTGTGACACCAACACTGGGATGCCGGTAGGTTGTGACACCAACACTGGGAGGACGGGAGGCTATGACACCAACACTGGGAGGCCGGGAGGCGGTGACTCCAACGTCGGGAGGCCGGGAGGCTGTGACACCAACATAGCGAGGCCGGGAGGCTGGTAGACCAACACCGGGAGGCTGGGAGGCTGTGACACCAACACTGGGAGGCTGTGACACCAACACTGGGAGGCCGGGAGGCGGTGACACCAACACTGGGAGGCTGGAAGTCTGTTACACAAACACTGGGAGGCCGGGATGCTGCCACACTAACGCTGGGAGGCCAGGAGGCTGTTTTACCAACACTGGGAGACCGGGAGGCTGTCACACCAACACTGGGAGGCTGGGAGGCTGTGACACCAACACTGGGAGGCCGGGAGGCTTTCGCACCAACACTGGGTGGCCAGGAGGTTGTGACACCAACACTGGGAGAACGGGAGGCTATGACACCAACACTGGGAGGCTGGGAGGCTGTCACACCAACACTGGGTGGCCGGGAGGCGGTGACTCCAACGTCGGGAGGTCGGGAGGCTGTGACACCAACATTGTGAGGCCGGGAGGCAGTCATACCAACACTGGGAGGCCGTGAGGCTGTTTTACCAACGCTGGGTGGCCGGAAGGCTGTCACATCTACACTGGGAGACTGGGAGGCCGGGAGGCTGGTAGACCAACACCAGGAGGCCGGGAGGCTGTCACACCAACGCCAGGAGGCCGGGAGGCTGTCACACCAACACTGGGAGGCTGGGTGTCTGTGACACCAACACTGGGAGGCCGGGAGGCTGTGACACCAACACTGGGAGGCCGGGAGGCTGTCACACCTACACTGGGAGGCCGGGAGTCTGTGACACCAACACTGGGAGGCCGGGAGGCAGTGACACCAACACTGGGAGGCCGGGAGGCCGTCATACCAACACTGGGAAGCCGGGAGGCTGTTACACCAACACCGGGAGGCCGGGAGGCTGTCACACCAACACTGAGAGGCCGTGAGGCTGTGGCACCAACACTGAGAGGCCGTGAGGCTGTGGCACCAACACTGAGAGGCCGTGAGGCTGTGGCACCAACACTGGGAGGCCGGGAGGCTGTCACACCAACATTGGGAGACCGGGAGGGTAGCACACCAACACTGGGAGGCCGGGAGGCTGTGACACGAACACTGGGAGGCCGGGAGGCTGTCACACCAACACTGGGAGGCCGGGAGGCTTTGACACCAACACTGGGAGGCCGGGAGGCTGTGACACGAACACTGGGAGGCCGGGAGGCGGTGACACGAACACTGGGAGGCCGAGAGGCTATTACACCAACACTGGGAGGACGGGAGGGTGTCACACCAACACCGGGAGGCCGGGAGGCTGTGACACCAACACTGGGAGGCCGAGAGGCTATTACACCAACACTGGGAGGCCGGGAGGCTGTGACACCAACACTGGGAGGCCGGGAGGCTGTGACACCAACACTGGGAGGCCGGGAGGTTGTGACACCAACACTGGGAGGACGGGAGGCTATGACACCAACACTGGGAGGCCGGGAGTCGGTGACACCAACGCCGGGAGGCCGGGAGGCTGGGAGTCTGTCACACCAACACTGGGAGGCTGGGAGGCTGAGACACCAACACTGGGAGGCCGAGAGGCAGTCACACCAACACTGGGAGGACGGGAGGCTGTTACACCAACACTGGGAGGCCGGGAGGCTGTCACACCAACACTGGGAGGCCGGGAGGATGTTTTACCAACGCTGGGTGGCTGGAAGGCTGTCATTTCTACACTGGGAGACCGGGAGGCTGGTAGACCAACACCAGGAGGCTGGGAGGCTGTGACACCAACGCCAGGAGGCCGGGAGGCTGTCACACCAACACTGGGAGGCTGGGAGTCTGTGACACCAACACTGGGCGTCCGGGAGGCTGTGACACCAACACTGGGAGGCCGGGAGGCTGTTTTACCAACGCTGGGTGGCCAGGAGGCTGTTACACCAACACTGGGAGGCCGGGAGGGTGTCACACCAACCCCGGGAGGCCGGGAGGCTGTGGCACCAACGCTGGGAGGCCAGGAGGCTGTGATACCAACACTGGGAGGCCGGGAGGCTGTGACACCAACACTGGGAGGCTGGGAGGCTGTGACACCAACGCCGGGAGGCCGGGAGGCTGTCACACCAGCACCGGGGGGCCGGGAGGCTGTGACACCAACACTGGGAGGCCGGGAGGCGGTGACACCAACACTGGGAGGCCAGGAGGCTGTGGCACCAACATTGGGAGGCCGGGAGGCTGTCACACCAACTCTTGGAGGCCGGGAGGTGGTGACTCCAACGTCGGGAGGCCGGGAGGCTGTGACACCAACATAGCGAGGCCGGGAGGCTGGTAGACCAACACCGGGAGGCTGGGAGGCTGTGACACCAACACTGGGAGGGTGTCACACCAACACTGGGAGGCTGGGAGTCTGTTACACAAACACTGGGAGGCCGGGAGGCTATTACACCAACACTGGGAGGACGGGAGGGTATCACACCAACACCGGGAGGCCGGGAGGCTGTGACACCAACACTGGGAGGCCAGGAGGCTGTGACACCAACACTGGGAGGCCGGGAGGCTGTCACACCAACACTGGGAGGCTGGGAGTCTGTTACACAAACACTGGGAGGCCGGGAGGCTATTACACCAACACTGGGAGGACGGGAGGGTATCACACCAACACTGGGAGGCCGGGAGGCTGTGACACCAACACTGGGATGCCGGGAGGTTGTGACACCAACACTGGGAGGACGGGAGGCTATGACACCAACACTGGGAGGCCGGGAGTCGGTGACACCAACGCCGGGAGGCCGGGAGGCTGGGAGTCTGTCACACCAACACTGGGAGGCTGGGAGGCTGAGACACCAACACTGGGAGGCCGAGAGGCAGTCACACCAACACTGGGAGGACGGGAGGCTGTTACACCAACACTGGGAGGCCGGGAGGCTGTCACACCAACACTGGGAGGCCGGGAGGCTGTGACACCAACACTGGGAGACCGGGAGGCTGTCACACCAACACTGGGAGGCCGGAAGGCGGTGACTCCAACGTCGGGAGGCCGGGAGGCTGTGACACCAACATAGCGAGGCCGGGAGGCTGGTAGACCAACACCGGGAGGCTGGGAGGCTGTGACACCAACACTGGGAGTCTGTGACACCAACACTGGGCGTCCGGGAGGCTGTGACACCAACACTGGGAGGCCGGGAGGCTGTTTTACCAATGCTGGGTGGCCAGGAGGCTGTTACACCAACACTGGGAGGCCAGGAGGGTGTCACACCAACCCCGGGAGGCCGGGAGGCTGTGGCACCAACGCTGGGAGGCCGGGAGGCTGTGATACCAACACTGGGAGGCCGGGAGGCTATGACACCAACACTGGGAGGCTTGGCGACTGTCACACCAACACAGGGAGGCCGGGAGGCTGTTGCACCAACACTGGCAGGCCGTGAGGCTGTTTTACCAACACTGGGAGGCCGGGAGGCTGTGGCACCAACGCTGGGTGGCCGGGAGGCTGTGATACCAACACTGGGAGGACGGGAGGCTATGACACCAACACTGGGAGGCCGGGAGGCTGTCACACCAACACCGGGGGGCCGGGAGGCTGTGGCACCAACGCTGGGTGGCCGGGAGGCTGTGACACCAACACTGGGATGCCGGGAGGCGGTGACACCAACACTGGGAGGCCGGGAGGCGGTGACACCAACACTGGGAGGCCGGGAGGCTATGACACCAACACTGGGAGGCCGGGAGTCGGTGACACCAACGCCGGGAGGCCGGGAGGCAGGGAGTCTGTCACACCAACACTGGGAGGCTGGGAGGCTGAGTACCAACACTGGGAGGCCGAGAGGCAGTCACACCAACACTGGGAGGACGGGAGGCTGTTACACCAACACTGGGAGGCCGGGAGTCGGTGACACCAACGCCGGGAGGCCGGGAGGCTGGGAGTCTGTCACACCAACACTGGGAGGCTGGGAGGCTGAGACACCAACGCTGGGTGGCTGGAAGGCTGTCACATCTACACTGGGAGACCGGGAGGCTGGTAGACCAACACCAGGAGGCTGGGAGGCTGTGACACCAACGCCAGGAGGCCGGGAGGCTGTCACACCAACACTGGGAGGCTGGGAGTCTGTGACACCAACACTGGGCGTCCGGGAGGCTGTGACACCAACACTGGGAGGCCGGGAGGCTGTTTTACCAACGCTGGGTGGCCAGGAGGCTGTTACACCAACGCTGGGAGGCCGGGAGGCTGTGATACCAACACTGGGAGGCCGGGAGGCTGTGGCACCAACGCTGGGTGGCCGGGAGGCTGTGATACCAACACTGGGAGGACGGGAGGCTATGACACCATCACTGGGAGGCTTGGAGACTGTCACACCAACACTGGGAGGCCGGGAGGCTGTTGCACCAACACTGGCAGGCCGTGAGGCTGTTTTACCAACACTGGGAGGCCGGGAGGCTGTGACACCAACACTGGGAGGCTGGGAGGCTGTGACACCAACGCCGGGAGGCCGGGAGGCTGTGACACCAGCACCGGGGGGCTGGGAGGCTGTGACACCAACACTGGGAGGCCGGGAGGCTGTGACACCAACACTGGGAGGCCAGGAGGCTGTGGCACCAACATTGGGAGGCCGGGAGGCTGTCACACCAACACTGGGAGGCCGGGAGGCGGTGACTCCAACGTCGGGAGGCCGGGAGGCTGTGACACCAACATAGCGAGGCCGGGAGGCTGGTAGACCAACACCGGGAGGCTGGGAGGCTGTGACACCAACACTGGGAGAGTGTCACACCAACCCTGGGAGGCTGGGAGTCTGTTACACAAACACTGGGAGGCCGGGAGGCTGTGACACCAACGTTGGGAGGCCGGGAGGCTGTGACACCAACACTGGGAGGCCGGGAGGCTGTCACACCAACACTGGGAGGCCAGGAGGCGGTGACTCCAACGTCGGGAGGCCGGGAGGCTGTGACACCAACATAGCGAGGCCGGGATGCTGTCACACTAACGCTGGGAGGCCAGGAGGCTGTTTTACCAACACTGGGTGGCCGGGAGGCAGTCACACCAACACTGGGAGGCTGGGAGGCTGTCACACCAGCACCGGGAGGCTGGGAGGCTGTGACACCAACACTGGGAGGCCGGAAGGCGGTGACTCCAACGTCGGGAGGCCGGGAGGCTGTGACACCAACATAGCGAGGCCGGGAGGCTGGTAGACCAACACCGGGAGGCTGGGAGGCTGTGACACCAACACTGGGCGTCCGGGAGGCTGTGACACCAACACTGGGAGGCCGGGAGGCTGTTTTACCAACGCTGGGTGGCCAGGAGGCTGTTACACCAACACTGGGAGGCCGGGAGGGTGTCACACCAACCCCGGGAGGCCGGGAGGCTGTGGCACCAACGCTGGGAGGCCAGGAGGCTGTGACACCAACACTGGGAGGCCGGGAGGCTGTGGCACCAACGCTGGGTGGCCGGGAGGCTGTGATACCAACACTGGGAGGACGGGAGGCTATGACACCATCACTGGGAGGCTTGGAGACTGTCACACCAACACTGGGTGGCCGGGAGGCTGTGACACCAACACTGGGAGGCTGGGAGGCTGTGACACCAACACTGGGAGGCCGGGAGGCGGTGATACCAACACTGGGAGGCCGGGAGGCTGTCACACCAACACTGGGAGGGTGTGAAACCAACACTGGGAGGCCGGGATGCTGTGACACCAACGTTGGGAGGCCGGGAGGCTGTCACACCAACACTGGGAGGCCGGGAGGCGGTGACTCCAACGTCGGGAGGCCGGGAGGCTGTGACACCAACATAGCGAGGCCGGGATGCTGTCACACTAACGCTGGGAGGCCAGGAGGCTGTTTTACCAACACTGGGTGGCCGGGAGGCAGTCACACCAACACTGGGAGGCTGGGAGGCTGTCACACCAGCACCGGGAGGCTGGGAGGCTGTCACACCAACACTGGGAGGCCGGGAGGCTGTCACACCAACACTGGGAGGCCGGAAGGCGGTGACTCCAACGTCGGGAGGCCGGGAGGCTGTGACACCAACATAGCGAGGCCGGGAGGCTGGTAGACCAACACCGGGAGGCCGGGAGGCTGTGACACCAACATTGGGAGGCTGGGAGGCTGTTACACAAACACTGGGAGGCCGGGATGCTGTCACACTAACACTTGGAGGCTGGAAGGCTGTCACACCAACACCGGAAGGCTGGGAGGCTGTCACACCAACAGCGGGAGGCTGGGAGGCTGTGACACGAACACTGGGAGGGTGTGAAACCAACACTGGGAGGCCAGGAGGCTGTGGCACCAACATTGGGAGGCCGGGAGGCTGTCACACCAACACTGGGAGGCCGGGAGGCGGTGACACCAACATTGCGAGGCCGGGAGGCTGGTAGACCAACACCGGGAGGCTAGGAGGCTGTGACACCAACACTGGGAGGGTGTCACACCAACACTGGGAGGCCTGGAGGCTGTGACACCAACACTGGGAGACCGGGAGGCTGTGACACCAACATTGGGAGGCCGGGATGCTGTTTTACCAACACTGGGTGGCCGGGAGGCTGTCACACCAACACTGGGAGGCTGGGAGGCTGTGACACCTACACTGGGAGGCCGGGAGGCTGTGACACCAACACTGGGAGGCCGGGAGGCTGTGACACCAACACAGGAAGGCCAGGTGGCTGTCACACCAACACTGGGAGGCCGGGAGGCTGTCACACCAACACTGGTAGGCCGGGAGGCTGTGACACCAACGTTGGGAGGCCGGGAGGCTGTGACACCAACACTGGGAGGCCGGGATGCTGTCACACTAACGCTGGGAGGCCAGGAGGCTGTTTTACCAACACTGGGTGGCCGGGAGGCTGTCACACCAGCACTGGGAGGCTGGGAGGCTGTGACACCAACACTGGGAGGCCGGGAGGCTGTCACACCAACACTGGGAGGCCGGGAGTCTGTTACACCAACACCGGGAGGCCGGGAGGCTGTGACACCAACACTGGGAGGCCGGGAGGCTGTCACACCAACACCGGGAGGCTGGGAGGCTGTGACACCAACACTGGGAGACCGGGAGGCTGTGACACCAACACTGGGAGGCCGGGAGGCTGTCACACCAAAACTCTGAGGCCGGGAGGCTGTCACACCAACACCGGGAGGTTGTCACATCAACACTGGGATACCGGGAGGTTGCCACACCAACACTGGGAGGCCGGGAGGCTGTCACACCAACACTGGGAGACTGGGAGGCTGTGACACCAACACTGGGACACTGGGAGGCTGTCACACCAACACTGGGAGACCGGGAGGCTGTCACACCAACACTGGGAGGCCGGGAGGCTGTGACACCAACACTGGGAGACCGGGAGGCTGTGACACCAACACTGGGAGACCGGGAGGCTGTCACACCAACACTGGGTGGCCAGGAGGCTGTGACACCAACACTGGCACACCGGGAGGCTGTGACACCAACACTGGGAGGCCGGGAGGCTGTCACACCAACATTCCGAGGCCGGGAGGCTGTCACACCAACCCCGGGAGGCTGTGACACCAACACTGGGATACCGGGAGGCTGCCACACCAACAATTGGAGACTGGGAGGCTGTGACACCAACACTGGGAGGCCGGGAGGCTGTGACACCAACACTGGGAGGCCGGGAGGCTATGACACCAACACTGGGATAAAAGGTAGGGTGGAGGGACTTGGGGGAGGGGCGATGGAGATGCGATAGGTGGAAGGAGGTCAAGGTGAGGGTGATAGGCCGGAGTGGGGTGGGGGCGGAGAGGTCAGGAAGAGGATTGCAGGTTAGGAGGGCGGTGCTGAGTTGAGGGAACTGACTGAGACAAGGTGGGGGGAGGGGAGATGAGGAAACTGGAGAAATCTGAGTTCATCCCTTGTGGTTGGAGGGTTCCCAGGCGGAAGATGAGGCGCTCTTCAATGCAACATCTATTTAAGAGCCAGCAACTCTGCCCGTTCCTTAGAGGTATCATTATCTCAATAGGCAAATGTCAGTCTCTCACAGAGAATCCCTACAGTATGGAAGTAGGCTCCTTCGGCCCATCAAGTCCACACCGACCCTCCAAAAGAGCATCCCACTCCATCCCTCTAACCCTGCCTGTCCTATGGCCAATCTACCTTACCTGGGCACTAAGGGGCAACGTAGCTTGGCCAATTCTTTAGACTGTAGGAGGAAGCCCACGCAGACACAAGGAGAACGTGCAAACCCCAGACAGCCAGACAGGCGAGGCTGGAATCGAATCCGGGTCCCTGGTGCTGTGAGGCAGCAGTGCTAACCACAGCAGAGGTGTCTCATGTCCCATGTCTGAAGAAGGGAACAGTTGAGAGTGTGGTGCTGGAAAAGCGCAGCAGGTCAGGCAGCATCCGAGGGGCAGGAGAATCGACGTTCCTGGCAGGAGCCCTTCTTCAGGAATGAGGCTGTGGGCCTGAGGGCTGAGAGATAAATGGGAGGGGGGAGGTGGGGTTGGGGGAATGTAGCTGAGAGTGCAAGAGGTGGATGAAGGTGGGGGTAAAGGTGATAGGTCAGAGGGCAGGGTGGAGTGGATAGGTGGAAAAGGAGCTAGGCAGGTAGGACAAGTCTGGACAAGTCATGGGGACAGTGCTGAGCTGGAAGTTTGGAACTAGGGTGAGGTGGGGGAAGGGGAAATGAGGAAACTGTTGAAGTCCACATTGATGCCCTGGGGTTGAAGTGTTCCGAGGCGGAAGATGAGGCGTTCTTCCTCCAGGCGTCTGGTGGTGAGAGAGGCCCAGGACCTGCATGTCCTCGGCAGAGTGGGAGGGGGAGTTGAAATGTTGGGCCACGGGGCGGTGTGGTTGATTGGTGTGAGTGTCCCGGAGATGTTCCCTAAAGCGCTCTGTGAGTAAACGCTATTGCCAGATGAGGGCGCCAATCCACCAGCTGGGCCCCACAGTCACGTGGAAAACCAGGAACTGAAAACAAATGGCAATGCCTTTGGTCTGGGAGGGGGGAGGGCAGGTGGGTGGGGTTTCCATCTGGAGCTGGCGTGGAAATAGGAGCTCAATGAAACGTGACTCTCTGTGGGAGGCTGAAACGGCAGGAATGATCCATTGACATTTCCCGGCTACACAGACAGTGTCTGTGAGCAGCAGTGGGTGGTTGGCATGCTCTGAGGGCATGCTCCCTTCAGGCAGGCACCCAGGGCCTGGTTTAAAGGGACAACGCACGGCACCCACTTTGGTTTAAGGTGTGGGACCCGGGCACTATGACTCGATGTGATTTCCCTCCATTAGTGATGAAAGCAGGAGGCTAATTCTCAACCGGGCTTTTGGAAGTTTTCTATCCATGTTCTGGGAGCCCTTAGCTCAAATGGCCGTTCATGCTGTGCGGGTGCAGAAGGCGAGTTACGGTTAGACATTCGACTGGGGGAGGCCTCACAGCTGAGCTTGATACTGGCACCATGTACACCTTGCAGCATGGGTGACTGCCGGGGGATCATGAGGGGAGTCTCTTTGAAATCACAAGCTTTCAGAGGGCTGCTTAGGTGACTTCACCCTCCAGTGAGTTACTAAGGGGTGTCATTTCCCAGTGTTCTATCGCCATCTCCTCTGTTTTTCGTTGTCACTGGCACTGACTGCTGACACTCAGTCGTTATTCACACACCCATCCTGCTCAAGGGCAGCACAGTGGCTCAGTGGTTAGCACCGCTGCCTCACAGTGCCAGGGTCCGGGATTTGACTGCACCCTCGGGTGACTGTCTGGGTGGAGTTTGAACATTCTCCCCTGGTCTCCATGAGTTTCCTCCCACAATCCAAAGGTATGCAGGTTCGGGTGGATTGACCATGCTATATTGTCCCATAGTGCCCAGGGATGTGCAGGTTTGGGTGGATTGGCTATGCTAAATTACCCATAATGTCCAGGAATATGCAGGTTAAGGTGGATTGGCCATGCTAAATTACCCATAGTGCCCAGGGATGTGTAGGTTAGGGTGGATTGGCCGTGCTAAATTGTCCCATAGTGCTCAGGGATGTGTAGGTTGGGGTGGATTGGCCATGCTAAATTGTCCCATAGTGCCCAGGGATATGCAGGTTAGGGTGGATTGGCCGTGCTAAATTGTCCCATAGTGCCCAGGGATATGTAGGTTAGGGTGGATTGGCCATGCTAAATTGTCCCATAGTGCCCAGAGATGTGTAGGTTAGGGTGGATTGGTCATGCTAAATTGTCCCATCGTGTCCAGGGATGTGCAGGTTAGAGTGGATTGGCCATGCTAAATTGTCCCATAGTCCCCAGGGATGTGCAGGTTAGGGTGGATTGGCTATGCTAAATTGTCCCCATAGCGCCCAGGGATGTGTAGGTTAGGGTGGATTGGCGATGCTAAATTGTCCCATAATGCCCAGGGATGTGTAGTTTAGGGTGTATTGGCCATGCTAAATTGTCCCATAGTGCCCAGGGATGTGCAGGTTAGGGTGGATTGGCCGTGCTAAATTGTCCCATCGTGCCCAGGGATGTGCAGGTTAGGGTGGATTGGCCATGCTAAATTGTCCCATATTTCCAGGGATGTGTAGATGAGGGTGGATTGGTCATGATAAATTGTCCCATAGTGCCCAGGGATGTGTAGGTTAGGGCAGATTGGCCATGATAAATTGTCCCTTAGTGCCCAGGGATATGTAGGTTAGGGTGGATTGGCCATGCTAAATTGTCCCATCGTGTCCAGGGATGTGCAGGTTAGAGTGGATTGGCCATGCTAAATTGTTCCATAGTGCCCAGGGATGTGTAGGTTAGGGTGGATTGGCTATGCTAAATTGTCCCAGTAGTGCCCAGGGATATGTAAGTTAGGGTGGATTGGCCATGCTAAATTGTCCCATAGTGCCCAGGGATGTGCAGGTTAGGGTGGATTGGCCATGCTAAATTGTCCCATAGTGCCCCAGGGATGTGTAGGTTAGGGTGGATTGGCCATGCTAAATTGTCCCATAGTGTCCCAGGATGTGCAGGTTAGGGTGGATTGGCCATGCTAAATTGTCCCATAGTGCCCAGGGATGTGTAGTTTAGGGTGGATTGGCCATGCTAAATTGTCCCATAATGCCCAGGGATGTGTAGTTTAGGGTGGATTGGCCATGCTAAATTGTCCCATAGTGCCCAGGGATGTGCAGGTTAGGGTGGATTGGCCATGCTAAATTGTCCCATAGTGCCCAGGGATGTGCAGGTTAGGGAGGATTGGCCGCGCTAAATTGTCCCATAGTGCCCAGGGATGTGTAGTTTAGGGTGGATTGGCCATGCTAAATTGTCCCATAGTGCCCAGGGATGTGTAGTTTAGGGTGGATTGGCCATGCTAAATTGTCCCATAGTGCCCAGGGGTGTGCAGGTTAGGGTGGATTTTTTTTTTAATTTCAAAAATATACTTTATTCATAAAATAATTTGATGGTCTGTACAGTTGGTCATGCCATACATATGTCAACATTTATATACACAGATCAGAAATTATCATTGTTATATACAGGTCTGTGAATTTCTCACTCATATGCCCATGTATTTAGCTGAGGTGCCAGCCGAACCCAAATGACTGCATGGGCCCCCTGTTCTTCGTTAGGCAGGCAGATGTTACATGGTGGTCTTTCCCCACTGCGCCTTGGCGGCAGCTGCCCCAAGCTTCAGCGCGTCCCTCAACACATAGTCCTGGACCTGGGAATATGCCAGTCTGCAACACTCAGTCGGGGTCAACTCCTTCAGGTGGAAGATCAACAGGTTTCGGACTGTCCAGAGAGCGTCCTTCACCGAGTTGATGACCCTCCAGGCACAGTTGATATTTGTCTCGGTGTGCGTCCCAGGGAACAGGCCGTAGAACATGGAGTCCTGCGTCACAGCGCTGCTCGGGACGAACCTCGACAAACACCACTGCATTCCTCTCCAGACTTCCTCTGCATAGGCACATTCCAGAAGGAGGTGTGTGACAGTCTCGTCCCCCCCGCAGCCGCTTCGAGGGCAGCGTGCGGTGCGGCTGAGAGTCCGGGCGTGCATAAAGGATCTCACAGGCAGAGCCCTTCTCACCACCAGCCAAGCCATGTCTTGGTGCTTGTTGGACAGTTCTGGCGATGAGGCATTCTGCCAAATTGCTTTGACAGTCTGCTTAGGGAACCGCTCGATAAGATCCACCCTCTCCTTTTCCCAAAGGGTCTCGAGGACACAACGTGCTGACCACTTCCTGATGGACTTGCGGTCAAAGGTGTTTTTCTTCATAACCTTCTCCACGAAGGACAGGTGATACAGAACGGTCCAACTATTCGGAGCGTAGGTTAGGGTGGATTGGCCGTGCTAAATTGTCCCATAGTGCCCAGGGATGTGCAGGTTAGGGTGGATTGGCCGTGCTAAATTGTCACATAGTGCCCAGGGATGTGCAGGTTAGGGTGGACTGGCCATGCTAAATTACCCATAGTGCCCAGGGATATGCATGTTAGGGTGGATTGGCCATGCTAAATTGCCCCATAGTGCCCAGGGATGTGCAGGTTAGGGTGGATTGGCCATGCTAAATTGTCCCATAGTGCCCAGGGATGTGCAGGTTAGGGTGGATTGGCCGTGCTAAATTGTCCCATAGTGCCCAGGGATGTGCAGGTTAGGGTGGATTGGCCATGCTAAATTGTCACATAGTGCCCAGGGATGTGCAGGTTAGGGTGGATTGGCCAAGTTAAATTGTCCCATAGGCCCCTGGAATGTGCAGGTTAGGGTGGATTAGCCATGCTAAATTACCCATAGTGCCCAGGGACATGGGGTAGGGTGGATTGGCCATACTAAATTGTCTCATAGAATGCAAGAATATGTAGGTTAGGGTGGATTGGCTGTGCTAAATTGTCCCATAGTATCCAGGGATGTGCAGGTTTGGGTGGATTGGCCATGCTAAATTGTCGCATAGTGCCCAGGGATGTGCAGGTTAGGGTGGATTGGCCATGCTAAATTGTCCCATAGGGCCCAGGAATGTGTAGGTTAGGGTGGATTGGCCATGCTAAATTGTTCCATAGTGCCCAGGGATGTGCAGGTTAGGGTGGATTGGCCATGCTAAATTGTTCCATAGTGCCCAGGGTTGTGTAGGTTAGGGTGGATTGACCGTGCGATATTGTCCCATAGTGCCCAGGGATATGCAGGCTAGGGTGGATTAGCAATGATAAATTACCCATAGTGCCCAGGGATATGCAGGTTAGGGAGAATTGGCCATGCTAAATTGTCCCATAGTGCCCAGGGATGTGTAGATGACGGTGGATTGGCCGTGCTAAATTGCCCCACAGTGTCCAGGGATGTGCAGGTTAGGATGGATTGGCCATGCTAAATTGTCACATAGTGCCCAGGGATGTGCAGGTTAGGGTGGATTGGCCATGCTAAATTACCCATAGTGCCCAGGGATATGCATGTTAGGGTGGATTGGCCATGCGAAATTGTCCCATAGGCCCCTGGAATGTGTAGGTTAGGGTGGATTGGCCACGCTAGATTGTCCCACAGTGCCCAGGGATGTGCAGGTTAGGGTGGATTAGCCATGCTAAATTACCCATAGTGCCCAGGGACATGGGGTTAGGGTGGATTGGCTGTGCTAAATTGTCCCATAGTATCCAGGGATGTGCAGGTTTGGGTGGATTGGCCATGCTAAATTGTCCCATAGGGCCCAGGAATGTGTAGGTTAGGGTGGATTGGCCATGCTAAATTGTTCCATAGTGCCCAGGGATGTGCAGGTTAGGGTGGATTGGCCATGCTAAATTGTTCCATAGTGCCCAGGGATATGCAGGCTAGGGTGGATTGGCCATGCTAAATTGTTCCATAGTGCCCAGGAATGTGTAGGTTAGGGTGGATTGGCCATGCTAAATTGCCCCACAGTGTCCAGGGATGTGCAGGTTAGGATGGATTGGCCATGCTAAATTGTCCCATAGTGCATAGGGATGCGTAGGTTAGGGTGGATTGGCTGTGCTAAATTGTCCCATAGTGTTCAGGGATGTGCAGGATAAGGTGGATTGGCCATGCTAAATTGTCCCATATTGCCCAGGGATGTGCAGATTAGGGTGGATTGGCCATGCTAAATTGTCCCATAGTGCCCAGAGATGTGCAGGTTAGTGTGGATTGGCCATGCTAAATTACCCACAGTGCCCAGGGATGTGCAGGATAAGGTGGATTGGCCATGCTAAATTGTCCCATAGTGCCCAGGGATGTGTAGATGACGGTGGGTTGGCCGTGCTAAATTGCCCCACAGTGTCCAGGGATGTGCAGGTTAGGATGGATTGGCCATGCTAAATTGTCCCATAGTGGCCAGGGATGTGCAGATGTGTAGGTTAGGGTGGATTAGCCATGCTAAATTGTCCCATAGTGCATAGGGATGCGTAGGTTAGGGTGGATTGGCTGTGCTAAATTGTCCCATAGTGTTCAGGGATGTGCAGGATAAGGTGGATTGGCCATGCTAAATTGTCCCATAGTGCCCAGGGATGTGCAGATTAGGGTGGATTGGCCATGCTAAATTGTCCCATAGTGCCCAGAGATGTGCAGGTTAGTGTGGATTGGCCATGCTAAATTACCCACAGTGCCCAGGGATGTGCAGGATAAGGTGGATTGGCCATGCTAAATTACCCATAGTGCCCAGTGATGTGCAGAATAAGGTGGATTGGCCGTGCTAAATTACCCATAGTACCCAGGGATGTGCAGGTTAGGGTGGATTGGCCGTGGGGAATGCAGGGTCTCAGTTTGCGGAGGAGGGTGGGGGTTGGGATAATCTTTGTGGGGGTCAGTGTGGACCTGATGGGCTGAGTGGCCTGCTTCCACACTGTTGGGATTCTCTGATTCTCTGAAACAAGATTAGTTGCAAAGAATACGCAGGTGCCTGGGAAGTGAGGGGTATTTTTAATGTCATGACCTGGAGTGTCCTGACTGTAAGGTCAGCACTCACACGCTCGAGAGTTCACCTAACCCCGTTGGACTACGACCTGGGTGGGGCGTGACTTCTGACCCTGTCCACCTGCCGAGTCCCAACAGTGGCCCCTCCTCCTCCCGACTGGGAAGGTGACCGAAAGCAGACATTGCGGGACATCGGGAGCGGTCAGGGAGGAGGGGAAGGAGCTCGATTGCGCTTTCAAAGGGATTGCACAGGAGCCGATGGGCTGAATGTTAGCGGGTGTGAGCAGGCGTTGGGGGTGTGGGGGCTGGCTGTGATGGTCAGCCTCTGGGGGGGTTTTGAGAACCGGGCAGGATTCCATTGGTCCACAGTGGCTAACTGCCTTTGTCGAGGCAGGATTGATATTGGCACATCTGGTGGGCAGCTGGAGTCAAGGAAGGGGAATGGGCCGTATCTTTCATCTGAGCAAGTGTTGTCCTGAAACAGGTCATTATCTGTCACCAAGGAACACAAAAGGAAACCCTTTGAAACTGAAGACAGTGACCAAACTTTCGATGCGTTCCCAGTTTGAATTCGCTCCATTGTCGCCACTTACAGAGCCTTCTTACTTCCAAAGACCTCGCGGGACACATTCTTCAAGACAATCGATTCAGGTTAGAGAACCCGGGACAGATATAACGAAATCAACAAAATCCAGCATCACAGATCACAGGAATAAATGAGAAAATAACAGTGAAACTCAGCAACACCCACACACACAGTCGAAATCATTGTATTATCGCAGGAATGAAAGCAACTCAATGCCAGGCTCGGCTACAAAAGCAGGAAGGGCTGGAAAAGCGCAGCAGGTCTGGCAGCATCTGTGCACAGTCAGCAGAGTTAATGCTTCGGAGCCAGTGGGGGGGGGGGGGGGGGGGGGGGGAGGAGGGGGTTAGGGAATGGGGAGGGAGGGGGTTTGGGGAAGGGGTTGTGGAGGGGAGGGGGTTTGGGGAGGGGAGGGGGTTGTAGAAGGAGGGGGTTTGTGGAGGGGAGGGGGTTTGGGCAGGGGAGGGGGTTGTGGAGGGAGGGTTTTGGGGAGGGGAGGGGGATGTGGAGGGGTGGGGGTTTGTGAAGGGGAGAGGGTTGTGGAGGGGAGGGGGTTTGTGGAGGGGTGGGGGTTGTGGAGGGGAGGGGGGTTGTGGAGGGGAGGGGGTTTGTGGAGGGGTGGGGTTTGTGGAGGGGAGGGGGTTTGTGGAGGGGAGAGGGTTTGGGCAGGGGAGGGGGTTGTGGAGGGGAGGGGGTTTGTGGAGGGCTGGGTGTTTGTGGAGGGGAGGGGGTTTTGTGGAGGGGAGGGGGTTGTGGAGGGGAGGGGGTTTGTGGAGGGGAGGGGGTTTGTGGAGGGGTGGGATTTGTGGAGGGAAGGGGGTTTGTGGAGGGGTGGGGTTTGTGGAGGGGAGGGGGTTTGTGGAGAAGAGGGGATTTGTGGAGTGGAGGGGGTTGTGGAGGGGATGGGGTTTGTGGAGGGGTGGGGTTTGTGGAGGGGAGGGGGTTTGTGGAGGGGAGGGGGTTGTGGATGGGAGGGGGTTTGGGGAGGGGAGGGGGTTGTGGAGGGGAGGGTGTTGGGGAGGGGTGGGGGTTGTGGAGGGGAGGGTGTTTGTGGAGGGGTGGGATTTGTGGAGGGAAGGGGGTTTGTGGAGGGGTGGGGTTTGTGGAGGGGAGGGGGTTTGTGGAGAAGAGGGGATTTGTGGAGTGGAGGGGGTTGTGGAGGGGATGGGGTTTGTGGAGGGGTGGGGTTTGTGGAGGGGAGGGGGTTTGTGGAGGGGAGGGGGTTGTGGATGGGAGGGGGTTTGGGGAGGGGAGGGGGTTGTGGAGGGGAGGGTGTTGGGGAGGGGTGGGGGTTGTGGAGGGGAGGGTGTTTGGGGAGGGGTGGGGGTTGTGGAGGGGAGGGGGTTGTGGAGGGGAGGGGTTTGTGGAGGGGAGGGGGTTTGTGGAGGGGTGGGGTTTGTGGAGGGGTGGGGGTTTGTGGAGTGGAGGGGGTTGTGGAGTGGAGGGGTTTGTGGATGGGAGGGGGTTTGTGGATGGGAGGGGGTTTGGGGAGGGGTGGGGGTTGTGGAGGGGAGGGGGTTGTGGAGGGGTGGGGTTGTGGAGGGGTGGGGGTTGGGGAGGGGAGGGGTTTGTGGAGGGGTGGGGGTTTGGGGAGGGGAGGGGGTTTGTGGAGGGGAGGGGGTTGGGGAGGGGAGGGGGTTTTGTGGAGGGGAGGGGGTTGTGGAGGGGAGGGGGTTTTGTGGAGGGGAGGGGGTTGTGGAGGGGTGGGGGTTGGCCAGGGGAGGGGTTTGGGTGAGGGGCCTGGGGAACAGTCTGCCTGAGAAGAAACCGATGGGAAGTTTGGCGCGGGGGCGGAGGAGGGGCGGGAGTGGGGAGGGAGGCTTGTGTGTCCACGAGGGGTGGGAATGTCAGGAGGTTTGAGGTGAGAATCGCTGGGAACAGGCATGGAGCATGTGCACGTCCATGACAGGCCACAACCCGGCCCACTCAGAGAGAATGGAACCCGACCTTCAAATGAAATCTTGTCTTTGTTTCTCTCTCCCTCCCCAGAGGCTGCGTGGCCTGCTGATCATTTCCAGGCTGTTATTTCCGCTCTCCAATATAATGACTCTGTTATTGGCCTGTGCAGAGAATGTTACCTCATTAACAAACAAACAGGAAGTCCTTGTGCTGAAAATGGCCGTCCAAGATGGCAGCTCGATGAGTTCAGCCCTCCCTCTCTCTGTGTGCCCAGTTGCCTGGCAACTCTCCAAGAGTTGATGAGGGAAGTCATTGGCTGCCAGTGGTCAGAGTCACACAGGGTTGTCAACCATCTGGATTTTTCAGAACCCTGCCACCATTTTGACGCCAATGTCCCCTATCCCAGATGGCTTCCTGTTCAGGTGTGGTTCGGCCTGTGATCCCAAGCCTCGGAGTTTGTGCGTGTGGTACATCTTTGAGCACCTGACCTCTTCCTGGCCGGTGGCTGTGACAGGACGGGTAGAACTCCTAGTTTCACCATCCTCCACCCCCTCCAGCCTCCCCACCCTCACCCCTCCTGCGATAGCTCCAACATCCCCACCCTCCATTCTGACGGTGATGGCACCAACACCTGCCCTCTGGTTCTGACGAACAGAGGCCATATCCCAGGGAAAACATTGCTAGCTCCAACAGAATGGAAGGATTTGCGAGTTCTGTGAAGATTTGTAGCTCAGGTTGAGGTTCTGGATGTAGGTTTGCTCGCTGAGCTGGAAGGTTCATTTTCAGATGTTTCGTCACCCTACGAGGTAACATCATCAGTGAGCCTCCAGTGAAGCGCTGGTGTTATGTCCCCTGTATGTTTGTGTGCCTTGGTGTGTTGCAGTGGGTAATATCACTTCCGGTTTTTTTCCTTCGAGGTTGGTAGATGGGGTCCAAATCGATGTGTCCGTTGATGGAGTTCCGGTTTGAATGCCAGGCCTCGAGGAATTCCCGTGCGTGTCTCGGTTTAGCCTGTCCCAGCTTCGTGAAGCTCCAGTGTTTTCAGTCGAAGAGTGGGAATTCAAGTGTGGGAGGAGGCCAGCTGGACGCAGAGTGGGCGAGACTGGTCCAAACAGCATGGCCCTCAGTGTGGCGTCGCGGCTGAGGCAGTCCATAAGATGGAGCAGTTCGCAGCGGTCAACGGACCAGAGCTCCCAGGCGTTCTGACGAGGAGACCTTGAAATGGAGCTCCCTTTCCAAGCGTCACCAGTTTCCTGGATTTGTATGCCGTCCTGGGAAATAGCTTGTGCTGTGTTCGGTCAACGCATTGGGCAGGGCCTGTCCTGCAACTCCAATGATCCAGACCCTCATTTCAAAAGTGCTCACTAGAGGGCACTCTCTGTCCACACAACCATCCGTCAATGACAGCTGGCCCCTGGTGTTCAGCCAAGAGAGGAGGACAGTGCTTTCAGGGACTCCAGGCCTGTGGTCGAACTTGTTGATAATCCAGCTTGTCTAATTCCAGTGGGGTTTGCAGGTAGGGTCCAGGCTGGGCCCTCCTGCTCCCACACAAAAAAAAACCTCCAGTGATCAAGTACCCCTGCCCCACAGCCGCTGGGCCAGGCATTTAGTGTGTCAGTCTCTGTGTCCACTCCGAGCAGACGGCTCGCCTGACTTTTCTCCCAGGCCACCAGAGGCGGTTGAATTGTTCACCACTGTCTTTTGCGACCGGGGAAGGTGCAAATTGCAGGTCCCAGTGCAGGAACTGCAAGAGGAACAGATAGAGGGTTGGACCAAGTCACAGTGTCCTGGAGTCACACAGGACACTGAGATAGAAACCATGCAAACAGAACAGGCCAGGGGAGATCCAGGCCACAATGACAGAGACAGATGGCAGATTTGACAATATCTGGAAACACACAAAACACAAAACAGGACAAACGATTTGAAGCAACAAAACTCAAAACACACCGATCAGAGATCAAGCCCAAAATCTGTTTTGCACACTTCCTTCACACAGCACATTTCAAAACCAGCCATGGATCGGTGTTTGGTCACCCAACACAGAACACAGGCTGAGGTTCCTGGCTCATTGAGAACAAAGGCAGCTGCAGCACTGGCACAATCCTCAGCACTGACCCCACGACAGTGCGGTACTCCCTCAATACTGACCCTCTGACAGCGATGCACTCCCTCAGTACTGACCCTCCGACAGTGCGGCACTCCCTCAGCACTGACCCTCCGACAGTGTGGCACTCCCTCAGCACTGACCCTCTGACAGTGCTGCACTCCCTCAGTACTGAACCTCTGACAGTGCAGCACTCCCTCAGAACTGACCCTCCGACAATGCGCCACTCCCTCAGTACTGATCCTCCAATAGTGCGGCACTCCCACAGAACTGACCCTCCAACAGTGCAGCACTGTCTCAGCACTGATCCTCCGACAGTGCAGCACTCCCTCAGCACTGACCCTCCGACAGTGTGGAACTCCCTCTGTACTGACATTCCGACAGTGCGTCACTCCCTCAGTACTGACCTTCGGACAGTGTGGCACTCCCTCAGCACTGACCCTCCGACAGTGTGGAACTCCCTCTGTACTGACATTCCGACAGTGCGTCACTCCCTCAGTACTGACCTTCGGACAGTGTGGCACTCCCTCAGTACTGACCCTCCGACAGTGCAGCACTCCCTCAGTACTGACCCTCCGACAGTGTGGCACTCCCTCAGTACTGACCCTCCGACAGTGCAGCACTCCCTCAGTACTGACCTTCGGACAGTGTGGAACTCCCTCAGTACTGACCCTCTGACAGTGCAGCACTCCCTCAGTACTGACCCTCCGACAGTGTGGCACTCCCTCAGTACTGACACTCCGACAGTGTGGCACTCCCTCAGTACTGACCCTCCGACAGTGCAGCACTCCCTCAGTACTGACCTTCGGACAGTGTGGCACTCCCTCAGTACTGACCCTCCGACAGTGCTGCACTCCCTCAGTACTGACCCTCTGACAGTGCAGCACTCCCTCAGCACTGACCCTTCGACAGTTCCGCACTCCCTCAGCACTGACCCTCCGACAGTGAGGCACTCTCTTAGCACTGACCCTCCGACAGTACGGCACTCCCTCAGCACTGACCCTCCGACAGTGCGTCAATCCGTCAGTACTGACACTCCGACAGTGTGGCACTCCCTCAGCACTGACCCTCCGACAGTGCAGCACTCCCTCAGCACTGACCCTCCGACAGTGTGGCACTCCCTCAGCACTGACCCTCTGACAGTGCAGCACTCCCTCAGAACTGACCCTCCGACAATGCGCCACTCCCACAGAACTGACCCTCCAACAGTGCAGCACTGTCTCAGCACTGATCCTCCGACAGTGCAGCACTCCCTCAGCACTGACCCTCCGACAGTGTGGAACTCCCTCTGTACTGACATTCCGACAGTGCGTCACTCCCTCAGTACTGACCTTCGGACAGTGTGGCACTCCCTCAGCACTGACCCTCCGACAGTGTGGCACTCCCTCAGTACTGACACTCCGACAGTGTGGCACTCCCTCAGTACTGACCCTCCGACAGTGCAGCACTCCCTCAGTACTGACCTTCGGACAGTGTGGAACTCCCTCAGTACTGACCCTCTGACAGTGCAGCACTCCCTCAGTACTGACCCTCCGACAGTGTGGCACTCCCTCAGTACTGACACTCCGACAGTGTGGCACTCCCTCAGTACTGACCCTCCGACAGTGCAGCACTCCCTCAGTACTGACCTTCGGACAGTGTGGCACTCCCTCAGTACTGACCCTCCGACAGTGCTGCACTCCCTCAGTACTGACCCTCTGACAGTGCAGCACTCCCTCAGCACTGACCCTTCGACAGTTCCGCACTCCCTCAGCACTGACCCTCCGACAGTGAGGCACTCTCTTAGCACTGACCCTCCGACAGTACGGCACTCCCTCAGCACTGACCCTCCGACAGTGCGTCAATCCGTCAGTACTGACACTCCGACAGTGTGGCACTCCCTCAGCACTGACCCTCCGACAGTGCAGCACTCCCTCAGCACTGACCCTCCGACAGTGTGGCACTCCCTCAGCACTGACCCTCTGACAGTGCAGCACTCCCTCAGAACTGACCCTCCGACAATGCGCCACTCCCACAGAACTGACCCTCCAACAGTGCAGCACTGTCTCAGCACTGATCCTCCGACAGTGCAGCACTCCCTCAGCACTGACCCTCCGACAGTGTGGAACTCCCTCTGTACTGACATTCCGACAGTGCGTCACTCCCTCAGTACTGACCTTCGGACAGTGTGGCACTCCCTCAGCACTGACCCTCCGACAGTGTGGAACCCCCTCTGTACTGACATTCCGACAGTGCGTCACTCCCTCAGTACTGACCTTCGGACAGTGTGGCACTCCCTCAGTACTGACCCTCCGACAGTGCAGCACTCCCTCAGTACTGACCCTCCGACAGTGTGGCACTCCCTCAGTACTGACACTCCGACAGTGTGGCACTCCCTCAGTACTGACCCTCCGACAGTGCAGCACTCCCTCAGTACTGACCTTCGGACAGTGTGGAACTCCCTCAGTACTGACCCTCTGACAGTGCAGCACTCCCTCAGTACTGACCCTCCGACAGTGTGGCACTCCCTCAGTACTGACACTCCGACAGTGTGGCACTCCCTCAGTACTGACCCTCCGACAGTGCAGCACTCCCTCAGTACTGACCTTCGGACAGTGTGGCACTCCCTCAGTACTGACCCTCCGACAGTGCTGCACTCCCTCAGTACTGACCCTCTGACAGTGCAGCACTCCCTCAGCACTGACCCTCCGACAGTTCCGCACTCCCTCAGCACTGACCCTCCGACAGTGCGTCAATCCGTCAGTACTGACACTCCGACAGTGTGGCACTCCCTCAGCACTGACCCTCCGACAGTGCAGCACTCCCTCAGTACTGACCTTCTGACAGTGCAGCACTCCCTCAGCACTGACCCTCCGACAGTGCGGTACTCCCTCAGCACTGACCCTCCAACAGTGAGGCACTCCCTCAGCATTGACCCTCCGACATTGCGGCACTCCCTTAGTACTGACCCTCCGACAGTGCGGCACTCTCTCAGCACTGACCCTCTGACAGTGTGGCACTCTGTCAGTATGGACCCTCCGACAGTGATGCACTCCCTCAGTACTAGCCCTCCAACAGTGCAGCACTCCCTCAGTACTGACCTTCGGACAGTGCAGCACTCCCTCCACACTGACCCTCTGACAGTGCAGCACTCCCTCAGCACTGATCCTCCAACAGTGCAGCACTCCCTCAGAACTGACAGTCGGACAGTGTGGAACTCCCTCTGTACAGACATTCCAACAGTGCAGCACTCCCTCAGTACTGACCCTCTGACAGTGCAGCACTCCCTCAGCACTGACCCTCCGACAGTGCGGCCCTCACTCAGTACTGACCCTCCGACAGCGCGGCACTCCCTCAGTATTGACACTCTGACAGTGCGGCACACCCTCAGCACTGACCCTCCGACAGTGTGGAACTCGCTCAGTACTCAAACTCCGACAATGTGGCACTCCCTCAGTTCTGACCCTCCGACAGTGCTGCACACCCTCAGCACTGACCCTCCGACAGTGCGGCATTCTCTTAGCACTGACCCTCCGACAGTGAGACGATCCCTCAGCACTGACCCTCCGAAAGTGCGTCAATCCGTCAGTACTGACACTCCGACAGTGCGGCACTCCCTCAGCACTGACCCTCTGACAGTGCGGCACTACCTCAGTACTGACCCTCCAACAGTGCGGCACTCACTCAGCACTGACCATCCGACAGTGCGCCACTCCCTCACTACTGACCCTCTGACAGTGCGGCTCTCCCTCTGCACTGATCCTCGGTCAGCACGGCACTCCCTCCACACTGACCCTCTGACAGTGCGGCACTACCTCAGTACTGACCCTCCGACAGTGCGGCTCTCCCTCAGCACTGACCCTCCGACAGTGCGGCACTCCCTCAGCACTGACCCTCCGACAGTGCGGCACTCCCTCAGCACTGACCCTCCGACAGTGCGGCACTCCCTCAGCACTGACCCTCCGACAGTGCGGCTCTCCCTCAGCACTGACCCTCCGACAGTGCGGCACTCCCTCAGTACTGACCCTCCGACAGTGCGGCACTCTCTCAGCACTGACCCTCTGACAGTGTGGCACTCCGTCAGTATGGACCCTCCGACAGTGATGCACTCCCTCAGTACTAGCCCTCCGACAGTGCGGCACTCCCTCAGTACTGACCTTCGGACAGTGCGGCACTCCCTCAGCACTGACCCTCCGACAGTGCAGCACTCCACCATTACTGACCCTCCGACAGTGCGGCACTCCCTCAGTACTGACACTCCAACAGTGTGTCATACCCTCTGTACTGACCCTCCGACAGTGCGGCACTCCCTCAGTACTGACCTTCGGACAGTGTGGCACTCCCTCAGTACTGACCCTCCGACAGTGCAGCACTCCCTCAGTACTGACCCTCCGACAGTGTGGCACTCCCTCAGTACTGACACTCCGACAGTGTGGCACTCCCTCAGTACTGACCCTCCGACAGTGCAGCACTCCCTCAGTACTGACCTTCGGACAGTGTGGAACTCCCTCAGTACTGACCCTCTGACAGTGCAGCACTCCCTCAGTACTGACCCTCCGACAGTGTGGCACTCCCTCAGTACTGACACTCCGACAGTGTGGCACTCCCTCAGTACTGACCCTCCGACAGTGCAGCACTCCCTCAGTACTGACCTTCGGACAGTGTGGCACTCCCTCAGTACTGACCCTCCGACAGTGCTGCACTCCCTCAGTACTGACCCTCTGACAGTGCAGCACTCCCTCAGCACTGACCCTCCGACAGTTCCGCACTCCCTCAGCACTGACCCTCCGACAGTGCGTCAATCCGTCAGTACTGACACTCCGACAGTGTGGCACTCCCTCAGCACTGACCCTCCGACAGTGCAGCACTCCCTCAGTACTGACCTTCTGACAGTGCAGCACTCCCTCAGCACTGACCCTCCGACAGTGCGGTACTCCCTCAGCACTGACCCTCCAACAGTGAGGCACACCCTCAGCATTGACCCTCCGACATTGCGGCACTCCCTTAGTACTGACCCTCCGACAGTGCGGCACTCTCTCAGCACTGACCCTCTGACAGTGTGGCACTCTGTCAGTATGGACCCTCCGACAGTGATGCACTCCCTCAGTACTAGCCCTCCAACAGTGCAGCACTCCCTCAGTACTGACCTTCGGACAGTGCAGCACTCCCTCCACACTGACCCTCTGACAGTGCAGCACTCCCTCAGCACTGATCCTCCAACAGTGCAGCACTCCCTCAGAACTGACAGTCGGACAGTGTGGAACTCCCTCTGTACAGACATTCCAACAGTGCAGCACTCCCTCAGTACTGACCCTCTGACAGTGCAGCACTCCCTCAGCACTGACCCTCCGACAGTGCGGCCCTCACTCAGTACTGACCCTCCGACTGCGCGGCACTCCCTCAGTATTGACACTCTGACAGTGCGGCACACCCTCAGCACTGACCCTCCGACAGTGTGGAACTCGCTCAGTACTCAAACTCCGACAATGTGGCACTCCCTCAGTTCTGACCCTCCGACAGTGCTGCACACCCTCAGCACTGACCCTCCGACAGTGCGGCACTCTCTTAGCACTGACCCTCCGACAGTGAGACGATCCCTCAGCACTGACCCTCCGAAAGTGCGTCAATCCGTCAGTACTGACACTCCGACAGTGCGGCACTCCCTCAGCACTGACCCTCTGACAGTGCGGCACTACCTCAGTACTGACCCTCCAACAGTGCGGCTCTCCCTCAGCACTGACCCTCCGACAGTGCGGCACTCCCTCAGCACTGACCCTCCGACAGTGCGGCACTCCCTCAGCACTGACCCTCCGACAGTGCGGCACTCCCTCAGCACTGACCCTCCGACAGTGCGGCACTCCCTCAGCACTGACCCTCCGACAGTGCGGCTCTCCCTCAGCACTGACCCTCCGACAGTGCGGCACTCCCTCAGTACTGACCCTCCGACAGTGCGGCACTCTCTCAGCACTGACCCTCTGACAGTGTGGCACTCCGTCAGTATGGACCCTCCGACAGTGATGCACTCCCTCAGTACTAGCCCTCCGACAGTGCGGCACTCCCTCAGTACTGACCTTCGGACAGTGCGGCACTCCCTCAGCACTGACCCTCCGACAGTGCAGCACTCCCTCAGTACTGACACTCCAACAGTGTGTCATACCCTCTGTACTGACCCTCCGACAGTGCGGCACTCCGTCAGTACTGACACTCCAACAGTGTGTCATACCCTCAGTACTGACCCTCCGACAGTGCAGCTCTCTCTCAGTACTGACCATCCGAAAGTGCGGCACTCCCTCAGTACTCTCCCTCCGACAGTGCAGCTCTCTCTCAGTACTGACCCTTTGAGAGTGCGGCACTCCCTCAGTACTCTCCCTCCGACAGTGCAGCACTCCCTCAGCACAGATCCTCCAACAGTGCGGCACTGCCTTAGCACTGACCCTCCGACAGTGCAGCACTCCCTCAGTACTGACCTTCGGACAGTGCAGCATTCCCTCAGTACTGACCCTCCGACAGTGCTGCACTCCCTCAGTACTGACCCTCTGACAGTGCGGCACTCCCTCAGTATTGACTCTCCGACAGTGCGGCACTCACTCAGCAATGACCCTCCGAGAGTGCGGCACTCCCTCAGTACTCTCCCTCCGACAGTGCGGCACTCCCTTAGCACTGACCCTCCGACAGTGTGGAACTCCCTCTGTACTGACACTTTGACAGTGCATCACTCCCTCAGTACTGACCCTCCGACAGTGTGGCTCTCCCTCAGCACTGACCCTCCAACAGTGCAGCACTCCCTCAGAACTGACACTCGGACTGTGTGGAACTCCCTCTGTACAGACAATCCAACAGTGCAGCACTCCCTCAGTACTGAACTTCGGACAGTGCAGCACTCCCTCAGCACTGACCTTCGGACAGTGGGGCACTCCCTCAGCACTGACCCTCCGACAGTACGGCACTCCACCATTACTCTCCCTCCGACAGTGCGGCACTCCCTCAGCACTGACCCTCCGACAGTGTGGCTCTCCCTCAGCACTGACCCTCCGACAGTGTGGAACTCCCTCTGTACTGACACTTCGACAGTGCATCACTCCCTCAGTACTGAGCTTCGGACAGTGTGGCACTCCCTCAGTACTGACCCTCCGACAGTGCAGCACTCCCTCAGTACTGAGCTTCGGACAGTGTGGCACTCCCTCAGCACTGACCCTCCGACAGTGTGGCACTCCCTCAGCACTGACCCTCTGACAGTGCGGCACTCCCTCAGCACTGACCGTCCAACAGTGCGGCACTCACTCAGCACTGACCATCTGACAGTGCGCCACTCCCTCAGTACTGACCCTCCGACAGTGCGGCTCTCCCTCAGCACTGACCCTCCGACAGTGCGACGACCCCTCAGCACTGACCCTCCGAAAGTGCGTCAATCCGTCAGTACTGACACTCCGACAGTGTGGCACTCCCTCAGTACTGACCCTCCGACAGTGCGGCACTCCCTCAGCACTGACCCTCCGACAGTGCTGCACACCCTCAGCACTGACCCTCCGACAGTGCGGCAATCTCTCAGTCCTGACCCTCCAACAGTGCGGCACTCCATCAGCACTGACCCTCCGAAAGTGCGTCAATCTGTCAGTACTGACACTCCGACAGTGTGGCACTCCCTCAGTACTGACCCTCCGACAGTGCAGCACTCCCTCAGTACTGACCTTCGGACAGTGCAGCACTCCCTCAGCACTGACCCTCCGACAGTGCGGCACTCCCTCAGCACTGACCCTCCGACAGTTCGGCACTCCCTCAGAACTGACCCTCCGACAGTGCGGCACTCTCTCAGCACTGACCCTCTGACAGTGTGGCACTCCGTCAGTATGGACCCTCCAACAGTGATGCACTCCCTCAGTACTGGCCCTCCGACAGTGCAGCACTCCCTCAGTACTGGCCCTCCGACAGTGCAGCACTCCCTCAGTACTGACCTTCGGACAGTGCAGCACTCTCTCAGCACTGACTCTCCGACAATGCAGCAGTCCCTCAGCACTGACCCTCTGACAGTGCGGCACTCTCTCAGTACTGACGCTCTGACAGTGTGGCACTCCGTCAGTATGGACCCTCCGACAGTGATGCACTCCCTCAGTACTGACACTCCGACAGTGCGGCACTCCCTCAGAACTGACCCTCCGACAGTGCAGCACTCTCTCAGCACTGATCCTCCGACAGCACGGCACTCCCTCCACACTGACCACAGTGTGGCACTCCCTCAGCACTGACCCTCCAACAGTGCAGCACTCCCTCAGAACTGACACTCGGACTGTGTGGAACTCCCTCTGTACAGACATTCCAACAGTGCAGCACTCCCTCAGTACTGACCTTCGGACAGTGCGGCACTCCCTCAGCACTGACCTTCGGACAGTGCGGCACTCCCTCAGTACTGACCCTCCGACAGTGCGGCACTCCCTCAGCACTGACCCTCCGACAGTACGGCACTCCACCATTACTGACCCTCCGACAGTGCGGCACTCCCTCAGTACTGACCCTCCGACAGTGCATGACTCCCTCAGCACTGACCCTCCGAAAGTGCGGCACTCTCTCAGTCCTGACCCTCCGACAGTGCGGCACTCCGTCAGTACTGACCCTCTGACAGTGCGGCACCCCCTCAGCACTAACACTCTGACAGTGCTGCACTCCCTCAGTACTGACCCTCCGACAGTGCAGCACTCTCTTAGTACTGACCATCCGAGAGTGCGGCACTCCCTCAGTACTCTCCCTCCGACAGTGCAGCTCTTTCTCAGTACTGACCCTCTGAGAGTGCGGCACTCCCTCAGTACTCTCCCTCCGACAGTGCGGCACTCCCTCAGCACTGGTCCTCCACAGTGCGGCACTCCCTTAGCACTGACCGTCCGACAGTGTGGCTCTCCCTCAGCACTGACCCTCTGACAGTGCAGCACTCCCTCAGTACTGACTTTCAGACAGTGCTGCACTCCCTCAGCACTGACCCTCCGACAGTGATGCACTCTCTCAGCACTGATCCTCCGTCAGCACGGCACTCCCTCCACACTGACCCTCTGACAGTGCGGCACCCCCTTAGCACTGACCCTCCGACAGTGTGGCACTCACTCAGCACTGACCCTCCGACAGTGTGGAACTCCCTCTGTACTGACACTTCGACAGTGCATCACTCCCTCAGCACTGGCACTCCCACAGTACTGACCCTCCGACAGTGCAGCACTCTCTCAGCACTGATCCTCTGACAGCACGGCACTCCCTCCACACTGACCCTCTGACAGTGTGGCACTCCCTCAGCACTGACCCTCCAACAGTGCAGCACTCCCTCAGAACTGACACTCGGACTGTGTGGAACTCCCTCTGTACAGACAATCCAACAGTGCAGCACTCCCTCAGCACTGACCTTCGGACAGTGCGGCACTCCCTTAGCACTGACCCTCCGACAGTGTGGCTCTCCCTCAGCACTGACCCTCCGACAGTGTGGAACTCCCTCTGTACTGACACTTCGACAGTGCATCACTCCCTCAGTAGTGATCCTCCGACAGTGTGGCATTCCCTCAGTACTGACCCTCCGACAGTGCAGCACTCCCTCAGTACTGAGCTTCGGACAGTGTGGCACTCCCTCAGCACTGACCCTCCGACAGTGCGGCACTCCCTCAGTGCTGACCCTCCGACAGTGCGGCACTCTCTCAGCACTGACCCTCCTACTGTGCGTCGCTCCCTCTGCACTGATCCTCTGACAGTGAGGCACTCCCTCAGCACTGATCCTCCGACAGCGGGGCACTCCCTCAGCACTGACCCTCTGACAGTGTGGCACTCCCTCAGTACTGACCCTCCGACAGTGCGGCACTCCCTCAGCACTGACCCTCCGACAGTACGGCACTCCACCATTACTGACCCTCCGACAGTGCGGCACTCCCTCAGTACTGACACTCCGACAGTGCGGCACTCTCTCAGCACTGATCCTCCGTCAGCACGGCACTCCCTCCACACTGACCCTCTGACAGTGTGGCACTCCCTCAGCACTGACCCTCCAACAGTGCAGCACTCCCTCAGCACTGACCCTCCAACAGTGCAGCACTCCCTCAGAACTGACAGTCGGACAGTGTGGAACTCCCTCTGTACAGACATTCCAACAGTGCAGCACTCCCTCAGTACTGACCTTCGGACAGTGCAGCACTCCCTCAGCACTGACCTTCGGACAGTGCGGCACTCCACAATTACTGACCCTCCGACAGTGCGGCACTCCCTCAGAACTGACCCTCTGACAGTGTGGCACTCCCTCAGCACTGACCCTCCGACAGTGCGGCACTCTCTCAGTCCTGACCCTCCGACAGTGTGGCACTCCCTCAGTACTGACCCTCCAACAGTGCGGCTCTCCCTCAGCACTGACCCTCCGAAAGTGCGGCACTCCCTCAGCACTGACCCTCTGACAGTGTGGCACTCCGTCAGTATGGACCCTCCGAAAGTGATGTACTCCCTCAGTACTGACACTCCGACAGTGCGGCACTCCCTCCACACTGACCCTCTGACAGTGCGGCACTCCCTTAGCACTGACCCTCCGACAGTGTGGCACTCACTCAGCACTGACCCTCCGACAGTGTGGAACTCCCTCTGTACTGACACTTCGACAGTGCATCACTCCCTCAGTAGTGACCCTCCGACAGTGTGGCACTCCCTCAGTACTGACCCTCCGACAGTGCAGCACTCCCTCAGTACTGAGCTTCGGACAGTGCGGCACTCCCTCAGCACTGACCCTCCGACAGCGCGGCACTCCCTCAGCACTGACCCTCTGACAGTGCAGCACTCCCTCAGCACTGACCCTCCGACAGTGCGGCCCTCACTCAGTACTGACCCTCCGACAGCGCGGCACTCCCTCAGTATTGACACTCTGACAGTGCGGCACACCCTCAGCACTGACCCTCCGACAGTGTGGAACTCGCTCAGTACTCAAACTCCGACAATGTGGCACTCCCTCTGTTCTGACCCTCCGACAGTGCTGCACACCCTCAGCACTGACCCTCCGACAGTGCGGCACTCTCTTAGCACTGACCCTCCGACAGTGCGACGATCCCTCAGCACTGACCCTCCGAAAGTGCGTCAATCCGTCAGTACTGACACTCCGACAGTGCGGCACTCCCTCAGCACTGACCCTCTGACAGTGCGGCTCTCCCTCTGCACTGATCCTCGGTCAGCACGGCACTCCCTCCACACTGACCCTCTGACAGTGCGGCACTACCTCAGTACTGACCCTCCAACAGTGCGGCACTCACTCAGCACTGACCATCTGACAGTGCGCCACTCCCTCAGTACTGACCCTCCGACAGTGCGGCTCTCCCTCAGCACTGACCCTCCGACAGTGCGGCACTCCCTCAGCACTGACCCTCCGACAGTGCGGCACTCCCTCAGCACTGACCCTCCGACAGTGCGGCACTCCCTCAGCACTGACCCTCCGACAGTGCGGCACTCTCTCAGCACTGACCCTCTGACAGTGTGGCACTCCGTCAGTATGGACCCTCCGACAGTGATGCACTCCCTCAGTACTAGCCCTCCGAAAGTGCAGCACTCCCTCAGTACTGACCTTCGGACAGTGCGGCACTCCCTCAGCACTGACCCTCCGACAGTGCAGCACTCCACCATTACTGACCCTCCGACAGTGCGGCACTCCCTCAGTACTGACCTTCTGACAGTGCGGCACCCCCTCAGCACTAACACTCCGACAGTGCAGCACTCCCTCAGTACTGACCCTCCGACAGTGCAGCTCTCTCTCAGTACTGACCATCCGAGAGTGCGGCACTCCCTCAGTACTCTCCCTCCGACAGTGCAGCTCTCTCTCAGTACTGACCCTCTGAGAGTGCAGCACTCCCTCAGTACTCTCCCTCCGACAGTGCAGCTCTCTCTCAGTACTGACCCTTTGAGAGTGCGGCACTCCTTCAGTACTCTCCCTCCGACAGTGCGGCACTCCCTCAGCACTGACCCTCCAACAGTGCGGCACTGCCTTAGCACTGACCCTCCGACAGTGCAGCACTCCCTCAGTACTGACCTTCGGATAGTGCAGCATTCCCTCAGTACTGACCCTCCGACAGTGCTGCACTCCCTCAGTACTGACCCTCTGACAGTGCGGCACTCCCTCAGTATTGACTCTCCGACAGTGCGGCACTCACTCAGCAATGACCCTCCGACAGTGTGGCTCTCCCTCAGCACTGACCCTCCGACAGTGTGGAACTCCCTCTGTACTGACACTTTGACAGTGCATCACTCCCTCAGTAGTGACCCTCCGACAGTGTGGCACGCCCTCAGTACTGACCCTCCGACAGTGCAGCACTCCCTCAGTACTGAGCTTCGGACAGTGCGGCACTCCCTCAGCACTGTCCCTCCGACAGTGTGGCACTCCCTCAGCACTGATCATCTGACAGTGCGCCACTCCCTCAGTACTGACCCTCCGACAGTGCGGCACTCCATCAGCACTGACCCTCCGACAGTGCGGCACTCCCTCAGCACTGACCCTCCGACAGTGCGGCACTCTCTTAGCACTGACCCTCCGACAGTGCGACGATCCCTCAGCACTGACCCTCCGAAAGTGCGTCAATCCGTCAGTACTGACACTCCGACAGTGTGGCACTCCCTCAGTACTGACCCTCCGACAGTGCAGCACTCCCTCAGTACTGACCTTCGGACAGTGCAGCACTCTCTCAGTACTGATCCTCCGACAGCGCGGCACTCCCTCAGCACTGACCCTCTGACAGTGTGGCACTCCGTCAGTATGGACCCTCCGACAGTGATGCACTCCCTCAGTACTGACACTCCGACAGTGTGGCACTCCCTCAGCACTGACCCTCCAACAGTGCAGCACTCCCTCAGAACTGACACTCGGACTGTGTGGAACTCCCTCTGTACAGACAATCCAACAGTGCAGCACTCCCTCAGTACTGAACTTCGGACAGTGCAGCACTCCCTCAGCACTGACCTTCGGACAGTGCGGCACTCCCTCAGTACTGACCCTCCGACAGTGCGGCACTCCCTCAGCACTGACCCTCCGACAGTGTGGCTCTCCCTCAGCACTGACCCTCCGACAGTGTGGAACTCCCTCTGTACTGACACTTCGACAGTGCATCACTCCCTCAGTAGTGATCCTCCGACAGTGTGGCATTCCCTCAGTACTGACCCTCCGACAGTGCAGCACTCCCTCAGTACTGAGCTTCGGACAGTGTGGCACTCCCTCAGCACTGACCCTCCGACAGTGTGGCACTCCCTCAGCACTGACCCTCTGACAGTGCGGCACTCCCTCAGCACTGACCGTCCAACAGTGCGGCACTCACTCAGCACTGACCATCTGACAGTGCGCCACTCCCTCAGTACTGACCCTCCGACAGTGCGGCTCTCCCTCAGCACTGACCCTCCGACAGTGCGACGACCCCTCAGCACTGACCCTCCGAAAGTGCGTCAATCCATCAGTACTGACACTCCGACAGTGCAGCACTCCCTCAGTACTGACCCTCCGACAGTGTGGCACTCCCTCAGCACTGACCCTCCGACAGTGCTGCACACCCTCAGCACTGACCCTCCGACAGTGCGGCAATCTCTCAGTCCTGACCCTCCAACAGTGCGGCACTCCATCAGCACTGACCCTCCGAAAGTGCGTCAATCTGTCAGTACTGACACTCCGACAGTGTGGCACTCCCTCAGTACTGACCCTCCGACAGTGCAGCACTCCCTCAGTACTGACCTTCGGACAGTGCAGCACTCCCTCAGCACTGACCCTCCGACAGTGCGGCACTCCCTCAGCACTGACCCTCCGACAGTTCGGCACTCCCTCAGAACTGACCCTCCGACAGTGCGGCACTCTCTCAGCACTGACCCTCTGACAGTGTGGCACTCCGTCAGTATGGACCCTCCAACAGTGATGCACTCCCTCAGTACTGGCCCTCCGACAGTGCAGCACTCCCTCAGTACTGACCTTCGGACAGTGCAGCACTCTCTCAGCACTGACTCTCCGACAATGCAGCAGTCCCTCAGCACTGACCCTCTGACAGTGCGGCACTCTCTCAGTACTGACGCTCTGACAGTGTGGCACTCCGTCAGTATGGACCCTCCGACAGTGATGCACTCCCTCAGTACTGACACTCCGACAGTGCGGCACTCCCTCAGAACTGACCCTCCGACAGTGCAGCACTCTCTCAGCACTGATCCTCCGACAGCACGGCACTCCCTCCACACTGACCCTCTGACAGTGTGGCACTCCCTCAGCACTGACCCTCCAACAGTGCAGCACTCCCTCAGAACTGACACTCGGACTGTGTGGAACTCCCTCTGTACAGACATTCCAACAGTGCAGCACTCCCTCAGTACTGACCTTCGGACAGTGCGGCACTCCCTCAGCACTGACCTTCGGACAGTGCGGCACTCCCTCAGTACTGACCCTCCGACAGTGCGGCACTCCCTCAGCACTGACCCTCCGACAGTACGGCACTCCACCATTACTGACCCTCCGACAGTGCGGCACTCCCTCAGTACTGACCCTCCGACAGTGCAGCACTCCCTCAGCACTGACCCTCCGACAGTGCGGCACTCTCTCAGTCCTGACCCTCCGACAGTGCGGCACTCCGTCAGTACTGACCCTCTGACAGTGCGGCACCCCCTCAGAACTGACACTCGGACTGTGTGGAACTCCCTCTGTACAGACATTCCAACAGTGCAGCACTCCCTCAGTACTGACCCTCCGACAGTGCGGCACTCCCTCAGCACTGACCCTCCGACAGTACGGCACTCCACCATTACTGACCCTCCGACAGTGCGGCACTCCGTCAGTACTGACCTTCTGACAGTGCGGCACCCCCTCAGCACTAACACTCCGACAGTGCAGCACTCCCTCAGTACTGACCCTCCGACAGTGCAGCTCTCTCTCAGTACTGACCATCCGAGAGTGCGGCACTCCCTCAGTACTCTCCCTCCGACAGTGCAGCTCTCTCTCAGTACTGACCCTCTGAGAGTGCAGCACTCCCTCAGTACTCTCCCTCCGACAGTGCGGCACTCCCTTAGCACTGACCCCCCGACAGTGTGGCACTCCCTCAGTCCTGACACTCCGACAGTGCAGCACTCCCTCAGCACTGACCCTCCAACAGTGCGGCACTCCCTCAGTGCTGACCCTCCAACAGTGCGGCACTCCCTCAGTACTGACCCTCTGACAGTGCGGCACTCCCTCAGTACTGACCTTCGGACAGTGCGGCACTCCCTCAGTACTAACCCTCCAACAGTGCTGCACTCCCTCAGTACTGACCCTCTGACAGTGCGGCACTCCCTCAGTACTGACCCTCCGACAGTGCGACACTCCCTCAGCACTGACCCTCCGACAGTGCGACACTCCCTCAGCACTGACCCTCCAACAGTGCGGCACTCCCTCAGTGCTGACCCTCCAACAGTGCGGCACTCCCTCAGCACTGACCCTCCGACAGTGCGGCACTCCCTCATTACTTACCATCCCACAGTGCGTCAATCCCTCAGGACTGACCCTCTGACAGTGCGACGATCCCTCAGCACTGACCTTCCGAAAGTGCGTCAATCCGTCAGTACTGACCCTCCGACAGTTCCGCACTCCCTCAGTACTGATCCTCTGACAGTGCGTCACTCCCTCAGCACTGACCCTCCGACAGTGCGGCACTACCTCAGCACTGACCCTCCGACAGTGTGGCACTCCCTCAGCACTGACCCTCTGACTGTGAGGCACTCCCTCAGTACTGACCTTCGGACAGGGCGCCACTCCATCAGCACTGACCCTCCGACAGTGCAGCACTCCCTCATTACTGATCCTCCGACAGTGCGTCAATCCCTCAGTACTGACCCTCCCACAGCGCGGCACTCCGTCAGCACTGACCCTCTGACAGTGCGGCACTCCCTCAGCACTGACCCTCTGACAGTGCGGCACTCCCTCAGCACTGACCCTCCGACAGGGCGCCACTCCATCAGCACTGACCCTCCGACAGTGCGGCACTCCCTCATTACTGACCCTCCGACAGTACGTCAATCCCTCAGTACTGACCCTCCGACAGTGCGGCACTCCGTCAGCACTGACCCTCTGACAGTGCGGCACTCCCTCAGAACTGACCCTCCCACAGCGCGGCACTCCCTCAGCACTGACCCTCTGACAGTGCGGCACTCCATCAGCACTGACCCTCCGACAGTGCGGCACTCCCTCAGGACTGACCCTCTGACAGTGCAGCACTCCCTCATTACTGACCCTCCGACCGTGCGTCAATCCCTCAGTACTGACCCTCCGACAGTGCGGCACTCCCTCAGCACTAACCCTCTGACAGTGCGGCACTCTGTCAGAACTGACCCTCCCACAGCGCGTCACTCCCTCAGTACTGACCCTCCGACAGTTCCGCACTCCCTCAGCACTGACCCTCCGACAGTGTGGCACTCCCTCAGCACTGACCCTCCGACAGTGCGACGATCCCTCAGCACTGACCCTCCGAAAGTGCGTCAATCCATCAGAACTGACACTCCGACAGTGTGGCACTCCCTCAGTACTGATCCTCCAACAGTGCGGCACTCCCTCAGCACTGACCCTCTGACAATGCGGCACTCCCTTAGCGCTGACCCTCCGACAGTGCGGCACTCCCTCAGTGCTGACCCTCCGACAGTGCGGCACTCTCTCAGCACTGACCCTCCTACAGTGCGTCGCTCCCTCTGCACTGATCCTCTGACAGTGCGGCACTCCCTCAGCACTGACCCTCTGACAATGCGGCACTCCCTTAGCGCTGACCCTCCGACAGTGCGGCACTCCCGCAGTGCTGACCCTCCGACAGTGCGGCACTCTCTCAGCACTGACCCTCCTACAGTGCGTCGCTCCCTCTGCACTGATCCTCTGACAGTGCGGCACACCCTCAGCACTGACCCTCCGACAGTGCAGCACTACCTCAGCACTGACCCTATGACTGTGAGGCACTCCCTCAGTACTGATCTTCGGACAGTGCGGCACTCCTTCAGCACTGACCCTCCGACAGTGCGGCACTCTCTCAGCACTGACACTCCTACAGTGCGTCGCTCCCTCTGCACTGACCCTCCGACAGTTCCGCACTCCCTCAGCACTGACCCTCCGACAGTGCGTCACTCCCTCAGCACTGACCCTCTGACAGTGCGTCAATCCCTCAGTTCTGACACTCCGACAGTGCAGCACTCCCTCAGTGATGACCCTCCGACAGTGCGTCACTCCCTCAGCACTGACCCTCCGACAGTGCGTCACTCCCTCAGCACTGACCCTCTGACACTGCGGCACTCCCTCAGCACTGACCTTCCGAAAGTGCGTCAATCCGTCAGTACTGACCCTCCGACAGTTCCGCACTCCCTCAGCACTGACCCTCCGACAGTGCGGCACTCCCTCAGCACTGACCCTCCTACAGTGCGTCGCTCCCTCTGCACTGACACTCCGACAGTGCAGCACTCCCTCAGTGATGACCCTCCGACAGTGCGGCACTCCCTCAGCACTGACCCTCCGAGAGTGCGGCACTCCCTCAGCACTGACCCTCTGACAATGCGGCACTCCCTTAGCGCTGACCCTCCGACAGTGCGGCACTCCCTCAGTGCTGACCCTCCGACAGTGCGGCACTCTCTCAGCACTGACCCTCCTACAGTGCGGCACTACCTCAGCACTGACCCTATGACTGTGAGGCACTCCTTCAGCACTGACCCTCCGACAGTGCGGCACTCTCTCAGCACTGACCCTCCTACAGTGCGTCGCTCCCTCAGCACTGACCCTCCGACAGTGCGGCACTCCCTTAGCACTGACCCTCCGACAGTGCGACAATCCCTCAGCACTGACCTTCCCAAAGTGCGTCAATCTGTCAGTACTGACTCTCTGACAGTGCGGCACTCCCTCAGTACTGACCCTCCGACAGTGCAGCACTCCCTCAGTGATAACCCTCCGACAGTGTGGCACTCCCTCAGCACTGACCCTCCGACAGTGCGTCACTCCCTCAGCACTGACCCTCTGACAGTGCGTCAATCCCTCAGTTCTGACACTCCGACAGTGCAGCACTCCCTCAGTGATGACCCTCCGACAGTGCGGCACTCCCTCAGCACTGACCCTCCGAGAGTGCGGCACTCCCTCAGCACTGACCCTCTGACAATGCGGCACTCCCTTAGCGCTGACCCTCCGACAGTGCGGCACTCCCTCAGTGCTGACCCTCCGACAGTGCGGCACTCTCTCAGCACTGACCCTCCTACAGTGCGGCACTCTCTCAGCACTGACCCTCCTACAGTGCGTCGCTCCCTCTGCACTGATCCTCTGACAGTGCGGCACTCCCTCAGCACTGACCCTCCGACAGTGCGGCACTACCTCAGCACTGACCCTCCTACAGTGCGGCTCTACCTCGGCACTGACCCTCCTACAGTGCGGCTCTACCTCAGTACTGACCCTCTGACAGTGCGGGACTGCCTCACTCCTGGCCCTCTGACAGTGCGGAACTCCCTGAGCACTGACCCTCCGACAGTGCGTCACTCCCTCAGTACTGACCCTCCGACAGTTCCGCACTCCCTCAGCACTGACCCTCTGACAGTGCGGCACTCCCTCAGCACTGACCCTCCGACAGTTCTGCACTCCCTCAGCACTGACCCTCCGACAGTGCGGCACTCCCTCAGTGCTGACCCTCCGACAGTGCGGCACTCTCTCAGTACTGACCCTCCTACTGTGCGTCGCTCCCTCTGCACTGATCCTCTGACAGTGTGGCACACCCTCAGCACTGACCCTCCGACAGTGCGGCACTACCTCAGCACTGACCCTCTGACTGTGAGGCACTCCCTCAGTACTGACCTTCGGACAGTGCGGCACTCCTTCAGCACTGACCCTCCGACAGTGCGGCACTCCCTCAGCACTGACCCTCCGACAGTGCGGCACTCCCTCAGCACTGACCCTCCTACAGTGCGGCTCTACCTCAGTACTGACCCTCTGACAGTGCGGGACTGCCTCACTCCTGGCCCTCCGACAGTGCGTCACTCCCTCAGTACTGACCCTCCAACAGTTCCGCACTCCCTCAGAACTGACCCTCTGACAGTGAGGCACTCCCTCAGAACTGACCCTCTGACAGTGCGGCACTCCCTCAGCACTGACCCTCCGACAGGGCGCCACTCCATCAGCACTGACCCTCCGACAGTGCGGCACTCCCTCAGAACTGACCCTCCCACAGCGCGGCACTCCCTCAGCACTGACCCTCTGACAGTGCGGCACTCCCTCAGCACTGACCCTCCGACAGTGCGTCAATCCCTCATTACTGACCCTCCGACAGTGCGTCAATCCCTCAGCACTGACCCTCCTACAGTGCGGCTCTACCTCAGTACTGACCCTCTGACAGTGCGGGACTGCCTCACTCCTGGCCCTCCGACAGTGCGTCACTCCCTCAGTACTGACCCTCCAACAGTTCCGCACTCCCTCAGAACTGACCCTCTGACAGTGAGGCACTCCCTCAGAACTGACCCTCTGACAGTGCGGCACTCCCTCAGCACTGACCCTCCGACAGGGCGCCACTCCATCAGCACTGACCCTCCGACAGTGCGGCACTCCCTCAGAACTGACCCTCCCACAGCGCGGCACTCCCTCAGCACTGACCCTCTGACAGTGCGGCACTCCCTCAGCACTGACCCTCCGACAGTGCGTCAATCCCTCATTACTGACCCTCCGACAGTGCGCCACTCCCTCAGCACTGACCCTCCGACAGTTCCGCACTCCCTCAGCACTGACCCTCCGACAGTGCAGCACTCCCTCATTACTGACCCTCCGACAGTGCGTCAATCCCTCAGTACTGACCCTCCGACAGTGCGGCACTCCCTCAGCACTGACCCTCCTACAGTGCGGCACTCCCTCAGTACTGACCTACGGACAGTGCGGCACTCCCTCAGCACTGACACTCCGACAGTGCGGCACTCCCTCAGAACTGACCCTCTGACAGTGCGGCACTCCCTCAGCACTGACCCTCCAACAGTGAGGCACTCCCTCAGCATTGACCCTCCGACAGTGCGGCACTCTCTCAGCACTGACCCTCTGACAGTGTGGCACTCCGTCAGTATGGACCCTCTGACAGTGATGCACTCCCTCAGTACTAGCCCTCCGACAGTGCAGCACTCCCTCAGTACTGACCTTTGGACAGTGCAGCACTCCCTCAGCACTGATCCTCCGACAGCGCGGCACTCCCTCAGCACTGACCCTCTGACAGTGTGGCACTCCCTCAGCACTGACCCTCCAACAGTGCGGCACTCCCTCAGCACTGACCGTCCGACAGTGCGGCACTCCCTCAGCACTGACCCTCCGACAGTGCGGCACGCCCTCAGCACTGACCCTCCGACAGTTCCGCACTCCCTCAGCACTGACCCTCCGACAGTGCGGCACTCCCTCAGCACTGACCCTCCTACAGTGCGGCACTCCCTCAGTACTGACCTACGGACAGTGCAGCACTCCCTCAGCACTGATCCTCCGACAGCGTGGCACTCCCTCAGCACTGACCCTCTGACAGTGTGGCACTCCGTCAGTATGGACCCTCCGACAGGGATGTCCTCCCTCAGTACTGACACTCCGACAGTGCGGCACTCCCTCAGAACTGACCCTCCGACAGTGCGGCTCTCCCTCAGCACTGACCCTCCGACAGTGCGGCACTCCCTCAGCATTGACCCTCCGACAGTGCGGCACTCTCTCAGCACTGACCCTCTGACAGTGTGGCACTCCGTCAGTATGGACCCTCTGACAGTGATGCACTCCCTCAGTACTAGCCCTCCGACAGTGCAGCACTCCCTCAGTACTGACCTTTGGACAGTGCAGCACTCCCTCAGCACTGATCCTCCGACAGCGCGGCACTCCCTCAGCACTGACCCTCTGACAGTGCGGCACTCCCTCAGCACTAACACTCCGACAGTGCAGCACTCCCTCAGTACTGACCCTCTGACAGTGCGGCACTCCCTCAGCACTAACACTCCGACAGTGCAGCTCTCTCTCAGTACTGACCATCCGAGAGTGCGGCACTCCCTCAGTACTCTCCCTCCGACAGTGCAGCTCTCTCTCAGTACTGACCCTCTGAGAGTGCAGCACTCCCTCAGTACTCTCCCTCCGACAGTGCGGCACTCCCTCAGCACTGATCCTCCAACAGTGCGGCACTCCCTTAGCACTGACCCCCCAACAGTGTGGCACTCCCTCAGTCCTGACACTCCGACAGTGCAGCACTCCCTCAGCACTGACCCTCCAACAGCGCGGCACTCCCTCAGTGCTGACCCTCCAACAGTGCGGCACTCCCTCAGTACTGACCCTCTGACAGTGCGGCACTCCCTCAGTACTGACCCTCCGACAGTGCGACACTCCCTCAGTACTGACCCTCTGACAGTGTGGCACTCCCTCAGCACTGACCCTCCAACAGTGCGGCACTCCCTCAGAACTGACACTCGGACAGTGTGGAACTCCCTCTGTACAGACATTCCAACAGTGCAGCACTCCCTCAGTACTGACCTTCGGACAGTGCGGCACTCCCTCAGCACTGACCCTCCGACAGTGCGGCACTCCACCATTACTGACCCTCCGACAGTGCGGCACTCCCTCAGTACTGACACTCCAACAGTGTGTCATACCCTCTGTACTGACCCTCCGACAGTGCGGCACTCCGTCAGTACTGACCTTCTGACAGTGCGGCACCCCCTCAGCACTAACACTCCGACAGTGCAGCACTCCCTCAGTACTGACCCTCCGACAGTGCAGCTCTCTCTCAGTACTGACCATCCGAGAGTGCGGCACTCCCTCAGTACTCTCCCTCCGACAGTGCAGCTCTCTCTCAGTACTGACCCTCTGAGAGTGCAGCACTCCCTCAGTACTCTCCCTCCGACAGTGCGGCACTCCCTTAGCACTGACCCCCCGACAGTGTGGCACTCCCTCAGTCCTGACACTCCGACAGTGCAGCACTCCCTCAGCACTGACCCTCCAACAGTGCGGCACTCCCTCAGTGCTGACCCTCCAACAGAGCGGCACTCCCTCAGTACTGACCCTCTGACAGTGCGGCACTCCCTCAGTACTGACCTTCGGACAGTGCGGCACTCCCTCAGTACTAACCCTCCAACAGTGCTGCACTCCCTCAGTACTGACCCTCTGACAGTGCGGCACTCCCTCAGTACTGACCCTCCGACAGTGCGACACTCCCTCAGCACTGACCCTCCGACAGTGCGACACTCCCTCAGCACTGACCCTCCAACAGTGCGGCACTCCCTCAGTGCTGACCCTCCAACAGTGCGGCACTCCCTCAGCACTGACCCTCCGACAGTGCGGCACTCCCTCATTACTTACCATCCCACAGTGCGTCAATCCCTCAGGACTGACCCTCTGACAGTGCGACGATCCCTCAGCACTGACCTTCCGAAAGTGCGTCAATCCGTCAGTACTGACCCTCCGACAGTTCCGCACTCCCTCAGTACTGATCCTCTGACAGTGCGTCACTCCCTCAGCACTGACCCTCCGACAGTGCGGCACTACCTCAGCACTGACCCTCCGACAGTGTGGCACTCCCTCAGCACTGACCCTCTGACTGTGAGGCACTCCCTCAGTACTGACCTTCGGACAGTGCGGCACTCCTTCAGCACTGACCCTCCGACAGTGCGGCACTCCCTCAGCACTGACCCTCCGACAGTGCGGCACTCCCTCAGCACTGACCCCCCTACAGTGCGTCACTCCCTCAGCACTGACCCTCCGACAGTGCGGCACTCCCTCAGTGCTGACCCTCTGACAGTGCGGCACTCCCTCAGCACTGACCCTCCGACAGTGCGGCACGCCCTCAGCACTGACCCTCCGACAGTTCCGCACTCCCTCAGCACTGACCCTCCGACAGTGTGGCACTCCGTCAGTATGGACCCTCCGACAGTGATGTCCTCCCTCAGTACTGACACTCCGACAGTGCGGCACTCCCTCAGAACTGACCCTCCGGCAGTGCGGCACTCCCTCAGCACTGACCCTCCGACAGTGCGGCACTCCCTCAGCACTGACCCTCCTACAGTGCGGCACTCCCTCAGTACTGACCTACGGACAGTGCAGCACTCCCTCAGCACTGATCCTCCGACAGCGTGGCACTCCCTCAGCACTGACCCTCTGACAGTGTGGCACTCCGTCAGTATGGACCCTCCGACAGGGATGTCCTCCCTCAGTACTGACACTCCGACAGTGCGGCACTCCCTCAGAACTGACCCTCCGACAGTGCGGCTCTCCCTCAGCACTGACCCTCCGACAGTGCGGCACTCCCTCAGCATTGACCCTCCGACAGTGCGGCACTCTCTCAGCACTGACCCTCTGACAGTGTGGCACTCCGTCAGTATGGACCCTCTGACAGTGATGCACTCCCTCAGTACTAGCCCTCCGACAGTGCAGCACTCCCTCAGTACTGACCTTTGGACAGTGCAGCACTCCCTCAGCACTGATCCTCCGACAGCGCGGCACTCCCTCAGCACTGACCCTCTGACAGTGCGGCACTCCCTCAGCACTAACACTCCGACAGTGCAGCTCTCTCTCAGTACTGACCATCCGAGAGTGCGGCACTCCCTCAGTACTCTCCCTCCGACAGTGCAGCTCTCTCTCAGTACTGACCCTCTGAGAGTGCAGCACTCCCTCAGTACTCTCCCTCCGACAGTGCGGCACTCCCTCAGCACTGATCCTCCAACAGTGCGGCACTCCCTTAGCACTGACCCCCCAACAGTGTGGCACTCCCTCAGTCCTGACACTCCGACAGTGCAGCACTCCCTCAGCACTGACCCTCCAACAGCGCGGCACTCCCTCAGTGCTGACCCTCCAACAGTGCGGCACTCCCTCAGTACTGACCCTCTGACAGTGCGGCACTCCCTCAGTACTGACCCTCCGACAGTGCGACACTCCCTCAGTACTGACCCTCTGACAGTGTGGCACTCCCTCAGCACTGACCCTCCAACAGTGCGGCACTCCCTCAGAACTGACACTCGGACAGTGTGGAACTCCCTCTGTACAGACATTCCAACAGTGCAGCACTCCCTCAGTACTGACCTTCGGACAGTGCGGCACTCCCTCAGCACTGACCCTCCGACAGTGCGGCACTCCACCATTACTGACCCTCCGACAGTGCGGCACTCCCTCAGTACTGACACTCCAACAGTGTGTCATACCCTCTGTACTGACCCTCCGACAGTGCGGCACTCCGTCAGTACTGACCTTCTGACAGTGCGGCACCCCCTCAGCACTAACACTCCGACAGTGCAGCACTCCCTCAGTACTGACCCTCTGACAGTGCAGCTCTCTCTCAGTACTGACCATCCGAGAGTGCGGCACTCCCTCAGTACTCTCCCTCCGACAGTGCAGCTCTCTCTCAGTACTGACCCTCTGAGAGTGCAGCACTCCCTCAGTACTCTCCCTCCGACAGTGCGGCACTCCCTTAGCACTGACCCCCCGACAGTGTGGCACTCCCTCAGTCCTGACACTCCGACAGTGCAGCACTCCCTCAGCACTGACCCTCCAACAGCGCGGCACTCCCTCAGTGCTGACCCTCCAACAGTGCGGCACTCCCTCAGTACTGACCCTCTGACAGTGCGGCACTCCCTCAGTACTGACCCTCCGACAGTGCGACACTCCCTCAGTACTGACCCTCTGACAGTGTGGCACTCCCTCAGCACTGACCCTCCAACAGTGCGGCACTCCCTCAGAACTGACACTCGGACAGTGTGGAACTCCCTCTGGACAGACATTCCAACAGTGCAGCACTCCCTCAGTACTGACCTTCGGACAGTGCGGCACTCCCTCAGCACTGACCCTCCGACAGTGCGGCACTCCACCATTACTGACCCTCCGACAGTGCGGCACTCCCTCATTACTTACCATCCCACAGTGCGTCAATCCCTCAGGACTGACCCTCTGACAGTGCGACGATCCCTCAGCACTGACCTTCCGAAAGTGCGTCAATCCGTCAGTACTGACCCTCCGACAGTTCCGCACTCCCTCAGTACTGATCCTCTGACAGTGCGTCACTCCCTCAGCACTGACCCTCCGACAGTGCGGCACTACCTCAGCACTGACCCTCCGACAGTGTGGCACTCCCTCAGCACTGACCCTCTGACTGTGAGGCACTCCCTCAGTACTGACCTTCGGACAGTGCGGCACTCCTTCAGCACTGACCCTCCGACAGTGCGGCACTCCCTCAGCACTGACCCTCCGACAGTGCGGCACTCCCTCAGCACTGACCCCCCTACAGTGCGTCACTCCCTCAGCACTGACCCTCCGACAGTGCGGCACTCCCTCAGTGCTGACCCTCTGACAGTGCGGCACTCCCTCAGCACTGACCCTCCGACAGGGCGCCACTCCATCAGCACTGACCCTCCGACAGTGCAGCACTCCCTCATTACTGATCCTCCGACAGTGCGTCAATCCCTCAGTACTGACCCTCCCACAGCGCGGCACTCTGTCAGCACTGACCCTCTGACAGTGCGGCACTCCCTCAGCACTGACCCTCTGACAGTGCGGCACTCCCTCAGCACTGACCCTCCGACAGGGCGCCACTCCATCAGCACTGACCCTCCGACAGTACGTCAATCCCTCAGTACTGACCCTCCGACAGTGCGGCACTCCGTCAGCACTGACCCTCTGACAGTGCGGCACTCCCTCAGAACTGACCCTCCCACAGCGCGGCACTCCCTCAGCACTGACCCTCTGACAGTGCGGCACTCCATCAGCACTGACCCTCCGACAGTGCGGCACTCCCTCAGGACTGACCCTCTGACAGTGCAGCACTCCCTCATTACTGACCCTCCGACCGTGCGTCAATCCCTCAGTACTGACCCTCCGACAGTGCGGCACTCCCTCAGCACTAACCCTCTGACAGTGCGGCACTCTGTCAGAACTGACCCTCCCACAGCGCGTCACTCCCTCAGTACTGACCCTCCGACAGTTCCGCACTCCCTCAGCACTGACCCTCCGACAGTGTGGCACTCCCTCAGCACTGACCCTCCGACAGTGCGACGATCCCTCAGCACTGACCCTCCGAAAGTGCGTCAATCCATCAGAACTGACACTCCGACAGTGTGGCACTCCCTCAGTACTGATCCTCCAACAGTGCGGCACTCCCTCAGCACTGACCCTCCGACAATGCGGCACTCCCTTAGCGCTGACCCTCCGACAGTGCGGCACTCCCTCAGTGCTGACCCTCCGACAGTGCGGCACTCTCTCAGCACTGACCCTCCTACAGTGCGTCGCTCCCTCTGCACTGATCCTCTGACAGTGCGGCACTCCCTCAGCACTGACCCTCTGACAATGCGGCACTCCCTTAGCGCTGACCCTCCGACAGTGCGGCACTCCCTCAGTGCTGACCCTCCGACAGTGCGGCACTCTCTCAGCACTGACCCTCCTACAGTGCGTCGCTCCCTCTGCACTGATCCTCTGACAGTGCGGCACACCCTCAGCACTGACCCTCCGACAGTGCAGCACTACCTCAGCACTGACCCTATGACTGTGAGGCACTCCCTCAGTACTGATCTTCGGACAGTGCGGCACTCCTTCAGCACTGACCCTCCGACAGTGCGGCACTCTCTCAGCACTGACACTCCTACAGTGCGTCGCTCCCTCTGCACTGACCCTCCGACAGTTCCGCACTCCCTCAGCACTGACCCTCCGACAGTGCGGCACTCCCTTAGCACTGACCCTCCGACAGTGCGACAATCCCTCAGCACTGACCTTCCGAAAGTGCGTCAATCTGTCAGTACTGACTCTCTGACAGTGCGGCACTCCCTCAGTACTGACCCTCCGACAGTGCAGCACTCCCTCAGTGATAACCCTCCGACAGTGCGGCACTCCCTCAGCACTGACCCTCCGACAGTGCGGCACTCCCTCAGCACTGACCCTCTGACAATGCGGCACTCCCTTAGCGCTGACCCTCCGACAGTGCGGCACTCCCTCAGTGCTTACCCTCCGACAGTGCGGCACTCTCTCAGCACTGACCCTCCTACAGTGCGGCACTCTCTCAGCACTGACCCTCCTACAGTGCGTCGCTCCCTCTGCACTGATCCTCTGACAGTGCGGCACTCCCTCAGCACTGACCCTCCGACAGTGCGGCACTACCTCAGCACTGATCCTCCTACAGTGCGGCTCTACCTCGGCACTGACCCTCTGACTGTCAGGCACTCCCTCAGTACTGACCTTCGGACAGTGCGGCACTCCCTCAGCACTGACCCTCCTACAGTGCGGCTCTACCTCAGTACTGACCCTCTGACAGTGCGGGACTGCCTCACTCCTGGCCCTCTGACAGTGCGGAACTCCCTGAGCACTGACCCTCCGACAGTGCGTCACTCCCTCAGTACTGACCCTCCGACAGTTCCGCACTCCCTCAGCACTGACCCTCTGACAGTGCGGCACTCCCTCAGTACTGACCCTCCGACAGTTCTGCACTCCCTCAGCACTGACCCTCCGACAGTGCGGCACTCCCTCAGTGCTGACCCTCCGACAGTGCGGCACTCTCTCAGCACTGATCCTCCTACTGTGCGTCGCTCCCTCTGCACTGATCCTCTGACAGTGCGGCACACCCTCAGCACTGACCCTCCGACAGTGCGGCACTACCTCAGCACTGACCCTCTGACTGTGAGGCACTCCCTCAGTACTGACCTTCGGACAGTGCGGCACTCCTTCAGCACTGACCCTCCGACAGTGCGGCACTCCCTCAGCACTGACCCTCCGACAGTGCGGCACTCCCTCAGCACTGACCCTCCTACAGTGCGGCTCTACCTCAGTACTGACCCTCTGACAGTGCGGGACTGCCTCACTCCTGGCCCTCCGACAGTGCGTCACTCCCTCAGTACTGACCCTCCAACAGTTCCGCACTCCCTCAGAACTGACCCTCTGACAGTGAGGCACTCCCTCAGAACTGACCCTCTGACAGTGCGGCACTCCCTCAGCACTGACCCTCCGACAGGGCGCCACTCCATCAGCACTGACCCTCCGACAGTGCGGCACTCCCTCAGAACTGACCCTCCCACAGCGCGGCACTCCCTCAGCACTGACCCTCTGACAGTGCGGCACTCCCTCAGCACTGACCCTCCGACAGTGCGTCAATCCCTCATTACTGACCCTCCGACAGTGCGTCAATCCCTCAGTACTGACCCTCCGACAGTGCGCCACTCCCTCAGCACTGACCCTCCGACAGTGCGGCACTCCCTCAGAACTGACCCTCCCACAGCGCGGCACTCCCTCAGCACTGACCCTCTGACAGTGCGGCACTCCCTCAGCACTGACCCTCCGACAGGGCGCCACTCCATCAGCACTGACCCTCCGACAGTGCAGCACTCCCTCAGCACTGACCCTCCGACAGTGCGCCACTCCCTCAGCAATAACCCTCTGACAGTGCGGCACTCCCTCAGCACTCACCCTCTGACAGTGCGGCACTCCCTCAGAACTGACACTCCCACAGCGCGGCACTCCCTCAGCACTGACCCTCTGACAGTGCGGCACTCCATCAGCACTGACCCTCCGACAGTTCCGCACTCCCTCAGCACTGACCCTCCGACAGTGCAGCACTCCCTCATTACTGACCCTCCGACAGTGCGTCAATCCCTCAGTACTGACCCTCCGACAGTGCGGCACTCCCTCAGCACTGACCCTCCGACAGTGTGGCACTCCCTCAGCACTGACCCTCCGACAGTGCGACGATCCCTCAGCACTGACCCTCCGAAAGTGCGTCAATCCGTCAGTACTGACACTCCGACAGTGTGTCACTCCCTCAGCACTGACCCTCCGACAGTGCAGCACTCCCTCATTACTCACCATCCGACAGTGCGGCACTCCCTCAGTACTGACACTCCGACAGTGCAGCACTCCCTCAGTGATGACCCTCCGACAGTGCGGCACTCCCTCAGCACTGACCCTCCGACAGTGCGTCACTCCCTCAGTACTGACCCTCCGACAGTTCCGCACTCCCTCAGCACTGACCCTCCGACAGTGCGGCACTCCCTTAGCACTGACCCTCCGATAGTGCGGCACTCCCTCAGTCCTGACTCTCCAATAGTGCGTCACTCCCTCAGTACTGACCCTCCGACAATTCCGCACTCCCTCAGCACTGACCCTCCAACAGTGCGGCACTCCCTTAGCACTGACCCTCCGACAGTGCGTCAATCCGTCAGTACTGACACTCCGACAGTGTGGCACTCCCTCAGTACTGACCCTCCGACAGTTCTGCACTCCCTCAGCACTGACCCTCCGACAGTGCGGCACTCCCTCAGTGCTGACCCTCCGACAGTGCGGCACTCTCTCAGCACTGACCCTCCTACAGTGCGTCGCTCCCTCTGCACTGATCCTCTGACAGTGCGGCACTCCCTCAGCACTGACCCTCCGACAGTGCGGCACTACCTCAGCACTGACCCTCCTACAGTGCGGCTCTACCTCGGCACTGACCCTCTGACTGTGAGGCACTCCCTCAGTACTGACCTTCGGACAGTGCGGCACTCCCTCAGCACTGACCCTCCTACAGTGCGGCTCTACCTCAGTACTGACCCTCTGACAGTGCGGGACTGCCTCACTCCTGTCCCTCTGACAGTGCGGAACTCCCTGAGCACTGACCCTCTGAGAGTGCGGCACTTACTCAGTACTGACCCTTCTACAGTGCGTCGCTCCCTCTGCACTGACCCTCCGGCAGTGCAGCATTCCCTCAGCACTGACCCTCTGACACTGCAGCACTCCCTCAGCACTGACCCTCCGACAGTGCGGCACTCCGTCAGTACTGACCCTCCTACAGTGCAGCATTCCCTCAGCAATGAATCTCCGACAGAGCGGCACTCCCTCAGTACTGACCCTGCGACAGTGCAGAGCCACTGTGGGTCGTGAGTAAGTCTCTGTGTGTGTGCGTGTCCCGGTTGTGTGAATGCTGGAGGCAGAGTGTTTGGTGTCCTGTCGGACGTCTCACGTGTTTGTGTTGCCTGTCCTGGGGATAGTGGACGCGCGCATTCATTCTGTCTCTTGTTGCCTCCTGCCCTCGTTGTTCTGTGGTTTTCTCTGGGCTCCATGTGTCCGGATAACATTTCTTTGATGGGCCTGCCTGTCCTGTCAAGATTAGAGTGGTGCTGGAAAAGCACAGCAGGTCAGGCAACATCCGAGGGGCAGGAAAATCGACGTTTTGGGCAAAGGCCCTTCATCAGGAATTCCTGATCAAGTGCATTTGTCTGAGCCGTTGATGTTCCTTCCTTTCAGATGCTGCCTGACCTGCTGGGCCTTTCCAGCACCACTCTAATCGTGACTCCAAACTCCAGCATCTGCAGTACCCACCAGTGCCCTGTCCCAGTCTGTGTTGACCCAGTGCCCCTTGACCATGGCGCTGTGGCATTGCAGTTCAACTGTTCCCAGGCCGAGCCCTGGCCCGATTGTGGTCAGTGTCTCCCCGCCTCACCCTGTCCTGGACCTTGGGGCATGCCTGTCCCTCCAGCTGAGGGAGCTGCTGACTCACTTGTCCCAGGAGCTGAGCCTTGCAGTGAAAGATTTGACACCTCTCTCTGTGGGCTTGTGCCTGTCTCCTTTTAGCCATCAGATCCCACAGATTGCCACCTTTTGCGAGCAGGAGGAGAGCCTTGGAACACTCGCCCTTTTGTCCTCATGCGCCAGCCTGACTTGTTTGCGTTCGGGTTGGGGCGATGGGGGGTTGTCGTGAGGGTGCGGGGAACCAAACTGAAACGGCTCTCAATTTTCTTTGACAGCCTTGTTCCCCGAGCGGTGCCAGCAGTGGTGATGTGAAGCCCACAGTTTGATATTGGTGTCTACTCCGGGGCTATATATAAGGAGAGGAAGCGACAGATTTCCTGCCTTAATGCTGGCCTTGAGTGGAACCTCAGTCTCTGTGAGGCGTGTGTGAACCCACAGAACAGGACGGCCATTGAGCAGCACACAGAGGGCTCACTTGCCCTCTCGAGGGCGAGCACCTCGGCCTGAACAGAGTGGCCTTGTGTCGGCACGGCAACACAGGAAGTGCTGTCTGGCTCCCTCGTCAGCCTGGGCCTGATATGGAGCTGTGGTAAATCCCCATTCTATCATCGACAAATATTTTCCACACGCTGAAATACTCAAATTCTTGTGCTCGATGTTCGCATTCCAGATTGAGTTTTCCATTCACACGAGAACCTAAATGCATTCCTTTGTAGCACTCGCACACCAGGCCCTGAAACCAGCTCGTGTGGAACCTGTCACATTGTTTGGATGCCCTGAAACCGAGCCTGAAATGATTGAGAAATGTGAAGCTTTCTTTTCCCTTCAGTGTCCGTAATTTCATGTGGCGGAATTTTCCGGCTCCATTTGTCTGTCCCCCAAACCTCCCCCTCCCCCCCGCCCCCTGCAGCCTTAGTCAACTTCCCCCCAGACAGCAAGCCTGGTGGCTGCTGTTCCTCTGAGCTGAGACTCTGCGCTTTTCGACTGCTTCAAAATGAATCCCTGCATTAAAAAACTCACAAGGTTGCTGGAAATGCACATCAGATCAGATAGTATGCGTGTGGGCAGAGAGAGAGAGTCAAGTGCTGGAAAATGGGGTTAGAATGGATGGATGTTTGATGGCCAGCAGGGATCTGATGGGCCCAAGGATCTCTTTCTCATGCTGTAAAAAGTCCACAGCTCTAAAATCCCTGCCTACTACAGGGTGGGGGCTACCGGGACAGGATTTGTCTCGAAAATACCAATCCGTTTTGAAGTTGTGACTGACACCGCAGACTCTGTGCTGATGGTCTCCTCCATAGCTAAGAGACCACTGCGTCACAGGAACCCTGAAGGAAAGCAGGACTGCTTTGTCCCAAGGCCAACAAATGAAGGTTGGCACTGCGAGAGTGACCACTTTCGCCGACTTCAGCCCCACCACCCAGAGGGATCGGGGAATAGTGCAGGGCGGGGCGTGGGTAGCTCTCAGAGCCCTTCACTCAGCCAACCAGGCAAGGAGCACATCTGCCGAGGTTCGTGTGCCTGACCACGGCAGAGAAAATAAACAAACTTTGGAAACATCTCAAGCGTCTTCTGAAACTGAAAGTCAACTGTCCCTCGACATGGACTACATTCATCAGTCTGGTTGAGGTATGGGAGAACAACAGCACCCTTAAACCTCCACGGCCACTATGTTCACCCCAATACTCTCTGTCCCTTCTCTTTCACCCCATTTGATCCTCACTTTCCTTGCATTGTTTTAATCACCACAAATCAGTCACTTGCACTTTGTGCTTTTCCTAAATATTTTCTCCACCACCAAACCATCCACATCTCTAATTCAATATAGAATTTCCAAGCAGTTCAATCGTTTTCTTTGATTTTTCTCTCTCTCCTTCTTTGACTACTTTAACGTCCCCAATTCAAGACAATCTAACCACTGTCCCTTGACATTCAGTGGTGTTCCTGTCACTGAATCCCCCACTCTCAACGCCCTGGGGGTTACCATTAAGCAGAAACTCAACTGGACTCACCATATAAACACTGTGGCTACAAGAGCAGGTCAGAGGCTGGGAATCCTGCAGTGAGTAACTCCCCTCCTGACTCCCCAAAGCCTGTCCCACCATCTCCAAGGCACAAGTCAGGAGGGTGAGGGAATACTCCCCACTTGCCCCTGGATGGGGGCAGCTCCAACAACACTCAAGAAGCTCGACACCATCCAGGACAAAGCAGCCGCTTGATTGGCCCCACATCCACAAACATCCCCTCCCTCCCCCCACCGACGCTCAGTAACAGCAGTGTGTACCATCTACAAGATGCCCTGCAGAAACTCACCAAAGATCCTCAGGCAGCACCTTCCAAACCCACGGCCACTTCCATCTAGAAGGACAAGGGCAGCAGATACATGGGAACACCACCCCCTGCAAGTTCCCCTCCAAGCCCCTCACCATCCTGACTTGGAAATATATCGCCGTTCCTTCAGTGTCACTGGGACAGAATCCTGGAATTCCCTCCCTCAGGACACTGTGGGTCAACCCACAGCACATGGACTGCAGCGGTTCAAGATGGCAGCTCACCCCCACCTTCTCAAGGGGGGCAACTAGGGACGGGGCAATAAATACTGGGCCCAGCCAGTGACATCCACATCCTACAAGTACATTAAAAAAAAACCTTCCTGTTCGCAATTGCTCAGTCTTCAGCCATTTCAGTGGCCCTTCCAAATCAACAGGACAAGCTGGCTTCTACGCTGTCAGAGTCAGTCCCTCACTGGGTGAAGGCAGCCAGAGCTGTCCCCCCACCAAGTTTCACCTCTGCCCTGTGTGGGATCAATCTGTCTCACCTCAGCCTCAACATACCCCAGGCGCTGAAGATGAAATCAGCCTGGGCACCCAGCCCTGACCAAAATCCGGTGAGCCCCGCTGAAAGGTTGGGTGAACGCAAGGCCAGGGATCGTCGCCAAGTCGCCTGCTTTGCGTTTTACTTGGCTGATGCACATTCACCTCTCTCTCCCATAATGTGGCGGCCACAGAACGTCCGCAGTGCTGAAATCTTAGTGAGTGTCTTCTCCAAGTTCACCATCACCTCCCTGCCCTTCTGATCTCTGCTCTTGTGTATTCCTTCCCCCTGCATGCTGCATCTCTGGTGAAGGCTCCTGTATGCGTTCCATGTCTGTTTGATATGATATGGAGCTGACTATTAGTGAGGCCTGGGGGTCACAGCAGCAGAAAAATCCCCCTTTCACTGGGAACTCACTGCTGCCCAGTGAGAACCTTGCTCAAAGCATCGAAGGTGGAGTGAGATGCTCCAGATATCAAAATGGTGGACTGACAGCAGCATCCATCTTGCAGCTGCCCCTGAGATTCGGGCTTCTTTCTAGAGTTGCTTCGAGATGGCGCAACTATTCCATTTCAGTCGTATAAGATTTTTTATATTGAAGTGTTTGAAGCGATGTGGGACAAGAGCAGGAAAGTGGGGGTTATAGTTGGCATGGGACGGGTTGGACCGGAGGGTGGTACTGTGCTGTATGACTTTCCTTTTTGTCTTCGTTGATTCCAAATCTGCAGTTTATATATATAATTCTACACTTTTTGGTGAGTTGGGTGAGCTCAAGGCCAGGGTTCGTCCCCAGTGTGTGTGTGTGTGGACCCCATTACACAGTGAGAGTCAGTGTGAGTGTGGGACCCCATACCCCAGTGAGAGTCAGCGTGTGTGTGTGACCCCATACCCCAGTGAGAGTCAGTGTGTGTGTGTGACCCCATACCCCAGTGAGAGTCAGTGTGTGTGTGGGCCCTGTACCCCAGTGAGAGTCAGTATGTGTGTGGGACCCCGTACCCCAGTGAGGGTCAGTGTGTGTGTGGGACCCCAAACCCCAGTGAGAGTCAGAGTGTGTGTGTGACCCCATACCCCAGTGAGAGTCAGTGAGTGTGTGAGACCCCATACCCCAGTGACAGTCAGTGTGTATGTGTGGGCCCCATACCCCAGTGAGAGTCAGTGTGTGTGTGTGACCCGGTACCCCAGTGAGAGTCAGTGTGTGTGTGGGACCCCACACCCCAGTGAGAGTCAGTGTGTGTGTGGGACCCCAGTGAGAGTCAGTGTGTGTGTGCGACCCAACACCCCAGTGAGAGTCAGTGTGTGTGTGCGACCCCACACCCCAGTGAGAGTCAGTGTGTGTGTGGGACCCCAATGAGAGTCAGTGTGTGTGTGGGACCCCATACCCCAGTGAGAGTCAGTGTGTGTGTGTGACCCCATACCCCAGTGAGAGTCAGTGTGTGTGTGGGACCCCATACCCGAGTGAGAGTCAGTGTGAGTGTGGGACCCCGTACCCCAGTGAGAGTCAGGGTGTGTGCTTGGGACCCCATACCCCAGTGAGAGTCAGTGTGTGTGTGGGCCCTGTACCCCAGTGAGAGTCAGTATGTGTGTGGGACCCCGAACCCCAGTGAGGGTCAGTGTGTGTGTGGGACCCCAAACCCCAGTGAGAGTCAGAGTGTGTGTGTGACCCCATACCCCAGTGAGAGTCAGTGAGTGTGTGAGACCCCATACCCCAGTGACAGTCAGTGTGTATCTGTGGGCCCCATACCCCAGTGAGAGTCAGTGTGTGTGTGTGACCCGGTACCCCAGTGAGAGTCAGTGTGTGTGTGGGACCCCACACCCCAGTGAGAGTCAGTGTGTGTGTGGGACCCCAGTGAGAGTCAGTGTGTGTGTGCGACCCGACACCCCAGTGAGAGTCAGTGTGTGTGTGCGACCCCACACCCCAGTGAGAGTCAGTGTGTGTGTGGGACCCCAATGAGAGTCAGTGTGTGTGTGGGACCCCATACCCGAGTGAGAGTCAGTGTGAGTGTGGGACCCCGTACCCCAGTGAGAGTCAGGGTGTGTGCTTGGGACCCCATACCCCAGTGAGAGTCAGTGTGTGTGTGGGACCCCATATCCCAGTGAGAGTCATTGTGTGTGTGGGACCCCATACCCCAGTGTGAGTCAGTGTGTGTGGGATCCCATACCCCAGTGAGAGTCAGGGTGTGAGTGTGGGACCCCATACCCCAGTGAGAGTCAGTGTGTGTGTGGGACCCCATACCCCAATGAGAGTCAGTGTGTGCGTGTGGGACCCCATACCCCAGTGAGAGTCAGTGTGTGTGGGATCCCATACCGCAGTGAGAGTCAGTGTGTGTGTGGGACCCCGTACCCCAGTGAGAGTCAGTGTGTGTGTGGGCCCCATACCCCAGTGAGGGTCAGTGTGTGTGTGTGGGATCCCATACCCCAGTGAGAGTCAGTGTGTGTGTGGGACCCCATAAACCAGTGAGATTCAGTGAGTGTGTGGGACGCCATACCTCAGTGAGAGTCAGTGTGTATGTGGGACCCCATACCCCAATGAGATTCAGAGTGTGTGTTTCGGACCCCATAACCCAGTGAGAGTCAGTGTGTGTGGGGGACCCCATACCCCAGTGGGAGTCAGTGTATGTGCGGGACCCTGTACCCCAGTGAGAGTCAGTGTGTGTGTGGGCCCTGTACCCCAGTGAGAGTCAGTGTGTGTGTGTGGGCCCTGTGCGTCAGTGTGAGTGTGGGACCCCATACCACAGTGAGAGTCAGTGTGTGTGTGAGGGACCCCATACCCCAGTGAGAGTCAGTGTGTGTGTGTGGGACCCCATACCCCAGTGAGAGTCAGTGTGTGTGTGGGCCCTGTACCCCAGTGAGAGTCAGTGTGTGTGGGCCCCATACCCCAGTGAGGGTCAGTGTGTGTGTGTGGGATCCCATACCCCAGTGAAAGTCAGTGTGTGTGTGGGACCCCATAACCCAGTGAGATTCAGTGTGTGTGTGGGACGCCATACCTCAGTGAGAGTCAGTGTGTGTGTGGGACCCCATACCCCAGTGAGAGTCAGTGTGTGTGTGGGACCCTGTACTCCAGTGAGAGTCAGTGTGTGTGTGAGGGACCCCATACCCCAGTGAGAGTCAGTGTGTGTGTGTGACCCCATACCGCAGTGAGAGTCAGTGTGTGTGTGGGCCCTGTACCCCAGTGAGAGTCAGTGTGAGTGTGGGACCCCATACCACAGTGAGAGTCAGTGTGTGTGTGAGGGACCCCATACCCCAGTGAGAGTCAGTGTGTGTGTGGGACCCTGTACCGCAGTGAGAGTCAGTGTGTGTGTGTGACCCCATACAGCAGTGATAGTCAGTGTGTGTGTGGGACACAATACCTCAGTGAGAGTCAGTGTGTGTGTGGGACCCCATTCCCCAGTGAGAGTCAGTGTGTGTGTGTGGGAACCCATACCCCAGTGAGAGTCAGTGTGTGTGGGACCCCATACCACAGTAAGAGTCAATGTGTGTGAGACCCCATTCCCCAGTGAGAGTCAGTGTGTTGTGGGACCCCATACCCAGTGAGAGTCAGTGTGTGTGTGTGGGACCCTGTAACCCAGTGAGAGTCACTGTGTGTGTGGGATCCCATACCCCAGTGAGTGTCAGTGTGTGTGAGACCCCATACCCCAGTGAGAGTCAGTGTTTGTGTGGGACGATGTACCCCAGTGAGAGTCAGTGTGTGTGGGACCCCATAACCCAGTTAGCGTCAGTGTGTGTGGGACCCCATACCCCAGTGAGAGTCAGTGTGTGTGGGACCCCATACCCCAGGGAGAGTCAGTGTTTGTGTGGGACGCTGTACCCCAGTGAGAGTCAATTTGTGTGTGGGACCCCATACCCCAGTGAGAGACAGGATGTGTGGGACCCCATACCCCATTGAGAGTCAGTGTGTGCGTGGGACCCCGTATCCCAATGAGTGTCAGTGTGTGTGTGGGACCCCATAACCCAGTGAGAGTCAGTGTGCGTGTGGGACCCCATACCTCAGTGAGAGTCAGTGTGTGTGTGATCCCATACCCCAGTGTGAGTCAGTGTGTGTGTGGGACCCTGTACCCCAGTGAGAGTCAGTGTGTGTGTGTGGGACCCCATACCCCAGTGAGAGTCAGTGTGTTTGTGTGACCCCATACCGCAGTGAGAGTCAGTGTGTGTGTGGGCCCTGTACCCCAGTGAGAGTCAGTGTGTGTGTGGGACCCCATACCCCAGTGAGAGTCAGTGTGTGCTTGGGACCCCATACCCCATTGAGAGTCAGTGTGTGTGGGCCCTGTACCCCAGTGAGAGTCAGTGTGAGTGTGGGACCCCATACCACAGTGAGAGTCAGTGTGTGTGTGAGGGACCCCATACCCCAGTGAGAGTCAGTGTGTGTGTGTGGGACCCCATACCCCAGTGAGAGTCAGTGTGTGTGTGGGCCCTGTACCCCAGTGAGAGTCAGTGTGTGTGTGGGCCCCATACCCCAGTGAGAGTCAGTGTGTGTGTGGGATCCCATACCCCAGTGAGTGACAGTGTGTGTGTGGGACCCCATACCCCAGTGAGAGTCAGTGTTTGTGTGGGACCCTGTACCCCAGTGAGAGTCAGTGTGTGTGTGTGGGACCCCATACCCCAGTGAGAGTCAGTGTGTGTGTGTGGGACCCCATACCCCAGTGAGAGTCAGTGTGTGTGTGGGACACAATACCCCAGTGAGAGTCAGTGTGTGTGTGGGACCCCATTCCCCAGTGAGAGTCAGTGTGTGTGTGGGACCCCATACCCCAGTGAGAGTCAGTGTGTGTGTGGGACCCTGTACCGCAGTGAGAGTCAGTGTGTGTGTGGGACACAATACCCCAGTGAGAGTCAGTGTGTGTGTGGGACCCCATTCCCCAGTGAGAGTCAGTGTGTGTGTGTGGGACCCCATACCCCAGTGAGAGTCAGTGTGTGTGGGACCCCATACCACAGTAAGAGTCAATGTGTGTGAGACCCCATTCCCCAGTGAGAGTCAGTGTGTGTGGGACCCCATACCCCAGTGAGAGTCAGTGTGTGTGTGGGATCCCATACCCCAGTGAGAGTCAGTGTGTGTGTGGGACCCCATACCCCAGTGTGAGTCAGTGTGAGTGTGGGACCCAATACCCCAGTGAGAGTCAGTGTGTGTGCTTGGGACCCCATACCCCAGTGAGAGTCAGTGTGTGCGTGGGACCCCATACCCCATTGAGAGTCAGTGTGTGTGGGCCCTGTACCCCAGTGAGAGTCAGTGTGAGTGTGGGACCCCATACCACAGTGAGAGTCAGTGTGTGTGTGAGGGACCCCATACCCCAGTGAGAGTCAGTGTGTGTGTGACCCCATACCTCAGTGAGAGTCAGTGTTTGTGTGGGACGCTGTACCCCAGTGAGAGTCAATTTGTGTGTGGGACCCCATACCCCAGTGAGAGTCAGTGTGTGTGGGACCCCATACCCCATTGAGAGTCAGTGTGTGTGGGACCCCATACCACAGTAAGAGTCAATGTGTGTGAGACCCCATTCCCCAGTGAGAGTCAGTGTGTGTGGGACACCATACCTCAGTGACAGTCAGTGTGTGTGTGGGATCCCATACCCCAGTGAGAGTCAGTGTGTGTGTGGGACCCCATACCCCAGTGTGAGTCAGTGTGAGTGTGGGACCCAATACCCCAGTGAGAGTCAGTGTGTTGTGGGACCCCATACCCCAGTGTGAGTCAGTGTGTGTGTGGGACCCCATACCCCAGTGTGAGTCAGTGTGAGTGTGGGACCCAATACCGCAGTGAGAGTCAGTGTGTGTGCTTGGGACCCCATACCCCAGTGAGAGTCAGTGTGTGTGTGGGACCCCATATCCCAGTGAGAGTCAGTGTGTGTGTGGGACCCCATACCCCGGTGAGAGTCAGTGTGTTTGAGACCCGATACCCCAGTGAATGTCAGTGTGTGTGGGACCCCATACCCCATTGAGAGTCAGTGTGTGTGGGGGACCCTGTACCCCAGTGAGAGTCGGTGTGTGTGTGTGACCCCATACCCCAGTGAGGGTCAGTGTGTGTGTGTGGGATCCCATACCCCAGTGAAAGTCAGTGTGTGTGGGGGACCCTGTACCCCAGTGAGATTCAGTGTGTGTGTGGGCCCTGTACCCCAGTGAGAGTCAGTGTGTGTGTGTGGGCCCTGTGCGTCAGTGTGAGTGTGGGACCCCATACCACAGTGAGAGTCAGTGTGTGTGTGAGGGACACCATACCCCAGTGAGAGTCAGTGTGTGTGTGTGGGACCCCATACCCCAGTGAGAGTCAGTGTGTGTGTGGGCCCTGTACCCCAGTGAGAGTCAGTGTGTGTGGGCCCCATACCCCAGTGAGGGTCAGTGTGTGTGTGTGGGATCCCATACCCCAGTGAAAGTCAGTGTGTGTGTGGGACCCCATAACCCAGTGAGATTCAGTGTGTGTGTGGGACGCCATACCTCAGTGAGAGTCAGTGTGTGTGTGGGACCCCATACCCCAGTGAGAGTCAGTGTGTGTGTGGGACCCTGTACTCCAGTGAGAGTCAGTGTGTGTGTGAGGGACCCCATACCCCAGTGAGAGTCAGTGTGTGTGTGTGACCCCATACCGCAGTGAGAGTCAGTGTGTGTGTGGGCCCTGTACCCCAGTGAGAGTCAGTGTGAGTGTGGGACCCCATACCACAGTGAGAGTCAGTGTGTGTGTGAGGGACCCCATACCCCAGTGAGAGTCAGTGTGTGTGTGGGACCCTGTACCGCAGTGAGAGTCAGTGTGTGTGTGTGACCCCATACAGCAGTGATAGTCAGTGTGTGTGTGGGACACAATACCTCAGTGAGAGTCAGTGTGTGTGTGGGACCCCATTCCCCAGTGAGAGTCAGTGTGTGTGTGTGGGAACCCATACCCCAGTGAGAGTCAGTGTGTGTGGGACCCCATACCACAGTAAGAGTCAATGTGTGTGAGACCCCATTCCCCAGTGAGAGTCAGTGTGTTGTGGGACCCCATACCCAGTGAGAGTCAGTGTGTGTGTGTGGGACCCTGTAACCCAGTGAGAGTCACTGTGTGTGTGGGATCCCATACCCCAGTGAGTGTCAGTGTGTGTGAGACCCCATACCCCAGTGAGAGTCAGTGTTTGTGTGGGACGATGTACCCCAGTGAGAGTCAGTGTGTGTGGGACCCCATAACCCAGTTAGCGTCAGTGTGTGTGGGACCCCATACCCCAGTGAGAGTCAGTGTGTGTGGGACCCCATACCCCAGGGAGAGTCAGTGTTTGTGTGGGACGCTGTACCCCAGTGAGAGTCAATTTGTGTGTGGGACCCCATACCCCAGTGAGAGACAGGATGTGTGGGACCCCATACCCCATTGAGAGTCAGTGTGTGCGTGGGACCCCGTATCCCAATGAGTGTCAGTGTGTGTGTGGGACCCCATAACCCAGTGAGAGTCAGTGTGCGTGTGGGACCCCATACCTCAGTGAGAGTCAGTGTGTGTGTGATCCCATACCCCAGTGTGAGTCAGTGTGTGTGTGGGACCCTGTACCCCAGTGAGAGTCAGTGTGTGTGTGTGGGACCCCATACCCCAGTGAGAGTCAGTGTGTTTGTGTGACCCCATACCGCAGTGAGAGTCAGTGTGTGTGTGGGCCCTGTACCCCAGTGAGAGTCAGTGTGTGTGTGGGACCCCATACCCCAGTGAGAGTCAGTGTGTGCTTGGGACCCCATACCCCATTGAGAGTCAGTGTGTGTGGGCCCTGTACCCCAGTGAGAGTCAGTGTGAGTGTGGGACCCCATACCACAGTGAGAGTCAGTGTGTGTGTGAGGGACCCCATACCCCAGTGAGAGTCAGTGTGTGTGTGTGGGACCCCATACCCCAGTGAGAGTCAGTGTGTGTGTGGGCCCTGTACCCCAGTGAGAGTCAGTGTGTGTGTGGGCCCCATACCCCAGTGAGAGTCAGTGTGTGTGTGGGATCCCATACCCCAGTGAGTGACAGTGTGTGTGTGGGACCCCATACCCCAGTGAGAGTCAGTGTTTGTGTGGGACCCTGTACCCCAGTGAGAGTCAGTGTGTGTGTGTGGGACCCCATACCCCAGTGAGAGTCAGTGTGTGTGTGTGGGACCCCATACCCCAGTGAGAGTCAGTGTGTGTGTGGGACACAATACCCCAGTGAGAGTCAGTGTGTGTGTGGGACCCCATTCCCCAGTGAGAGTCAGTGTGTGTGTGGGACCCCATACCCCAGTGAGAGTCAGTGTGTGTGTGGGACCCTGTACCGCAGTGAGAGTCAGTGTGTGTGTGGGACACAATACCCCAGTGAGAGTCAGTGTGTGTGTGGGACCCCATTCCCCAGTGAGAGTCAGTGTGTGTGTGTGGGACCCCATACCCCAGTGAGAGTCAGTGTGTGTGGGACCCCATACCACAGTAAGAGTCAATGTGTGTGAGACCCCATTCCCCAGTGAGAGTCAGTGTGTGTGGGACCCCATACCCCAGTGAGAGTCAGTGTGTGTGTGGGATCCCATACCCCAGTGAGAGTCAGTGTGTGTGTGGGACCCCATACCCCAGTGTGAGTCAGTGTGAGTGTGGGACCCAATACCCCAGTGAGAGTCAGTGTGTGTGCTTGGGACCCCATACCCCAGTGAGAGTCAGTGTGTGCGTGGGACCCCATACCCCATTGAGAGTCAGTGTGTGTGGGCCCTGTACCCCAGTGAGAGTCAGTGTGAGTGTGGGACCCCATACCACAGTGAGAGTCAGTGTGTGTGTGAGGGACCCCATACCCCAGTGAGAGTCAGTGTGTGTGGGACCCCATACCTCAGTGAGAGTCAGTGTTTGTGTGGGACGCTGTACCCCAGTGAGAGTCAATTTGTGTGTGGGACCCCATACCCCAGTGAGAGTCAGTGTGTGTGGGACCCCATACCCCATTGAGAGTCAGTGTGTGTGGGACCCCATACCACAGTAAGAGTCAATGTGTGTGAGACCCCATTCCCCAGTGAGAGTCAGTGTGTGTGGGACACCATACCTCAGTGACAGTCAGTGTGTGTGTGGGATCCCATACCCCAGTGAGAGTCAGTGTGTGTGTGGGACCCCATACCCCAGTGTGAGTCAGTGTGAGTGTGGGACCCAATACCCCAGTGAGAGTCAGTGTGTTGTGGGACCCCATACCCCAGTGTGAGTCAGTGTGTGTGTGGGACCCCATACCCCAGTGTGAGTCAGTGTGAGTGTGGGACCCAATACCCCAGTGAGAGTCAGTGTGTGTGCTTGGGACCCCATACCCCAGTGAGAGTCAGTGTGTGTGTGGGACCCCATATCCCAGTGAGAGTCAGTGTGTGTGTGGGACCCCATACCCCGGTGAGAGTCAGTGTGTTTGAGACCCGATACCCCAGTGAATGTCAGTGTGTGTGGGACCCCATACCCCATTGAGAGTCAGTGTGTGTGGGGGACCCTGTACCCCAGTGAGAGTCGGTGTGTGTGTGTGACCCCATACCCCAGTGAGGGTCAGTGTGTGTGTGTGGGATCCCATACCCCAGTGAAAGTCAGTGTGTGTGTGGGACCCCATAACCCAGTGAGATTCAGTGTGTGTGTGGGACCCCATACCTCAGTGAGAGTCAGTGTGTGTGTGGGATCCCATAGCCCAGTGAGAGTCATTGTGTATGTGGGACCCCATACGCCAGTGAGAGTCAGTGTGTGTGTGGTAACCCATAGCCCAGTGAGAGTCAGTGTGTGTGTGGGATCCCATACCCCAGTGAGAGACAGTGTGTGTGTGAGACCCCGTACCCCAGTGAGAGTTAGTGAGTGTGTGGGACCCCATACCCGAGTGAGAGACTGTGTGTGTGGGACCCCGTACCCCAGTGAGAGTCAGTGTGTGTGAGACCCGATACCGCATTGAATGTCAGTGTGTGTGGGACCCCATTACCCCAGTGAGAGTCAGTGTGCGTGCTTGGGACCCCCAACCCCAGTGAGAGTCAGTGTGTGTGTGGGATCCCATACCCCAGTGAGAGACAGTGCGTGTGTGGGACCCCATACCCCAGTGAGAGTCAGTGTGTGGGAGGCCCCGTACCCCAGTGAGAGTCAGTGCGTGTGAGACCAGATACTGCAGTGAGTGTCAGTGTGTGTGGGACCCCATACCCCAGTGAGAGTCAGTGTGTGTGTGGGACCCCATACCCCAGTGAGAGTCAGTGTGTGCTTGGGACCCCATACCCCATTGAGAGTCAGTGTGTGTGGGCCCTGTACCCCAGTGAGAGTCAGTGTGAGTGTGGGACCCCATACCACAGTGAGAGTCAGTGTGTGTGTGAGGGACCCCATACCCCAGTGAGAGTCAGTGTGTGTGTGTGGGACCCCATACCCCAGTGAGAGTCAGTGTTTGTGTGGGACCCTGTACCCCAGTGAGAGTCAGTGTGTGTGTGTGGGACCCCATTCCCCAGTGAGAGTCAGTGTGTGTGTGTGGGACCCCATACCCCAGTGAGAGTCAGTGTGTGTGTGGGACACAATACCCCAGTGAGAGTCAGTGTGTGTGTGGGACCCCATTCCCCAGTGAGAGTCAGTGTGTGTGTGGGACCCCATACCCCAGTGAGAGTCAGTGTGTGTGTGGGACCCTGTACAGCAGTGAGAGTCAGTGTGTGTGTGGGACACAATACCCCAGTGAGAGTCAGTGTGTGTGTGGGACCCCATTCCCCAGTGAGAGTCAGTGTGTGTGTGTGGGACCCCATACCCCAGTGAGAGTCAGTGTGTGTGGGACCCCATACCACAGTAAGAGTCAATGTGTGTGAGACCCCATTCCCCAGTGAGAGTCAGTGTGTGTGGGACCCCATACCCCAGTGAGAGTCAGTGTGTGTGTGGGATCCCATACCCCAGTGAGAGTCAGTGTGTGTGTGGGACCCCATACCCCAGTGTGAGTCAGTGTGAGTGTGGGACCCAATACCCCAGTGAGAGTCAGTGTGTGTGCTTGGGACCCCATACCCCAGTGAGAGTCAGTGTGTGCGTGGGACCCCATACCCCATTGAGAGTCAGTGTGTGTGGGCCCTGTACCCCAGTGAGAGTCAGTGTGAGTGTGGGACCCCATACCACAGTGAGAGTCAGTGTGTGTGTGAGGGACCCCATACCCCAGTGAGAGTCAGTGTGTGTGGGACCCCATACCTCAGTGAGAGTCAGTGTTTGTGTGGGACGCTGTACCCCAGTGAGAGTCAATTTGTGTGTGGGACCCCATACCCCAGTGAGAGTCAGTGTGTGTGGGACCCCATACCCCATTGAGAGTCAGTGTGTGTGGGACCCCATACCACAGTAAGAGTCAATGTGTGTGAGACCCCATTCCCCAGTGAGAGTCAGTGTGTGTGGGACACCATACCTCAGTGACAGTCAGTGTGTGTGTGGGATCCCATACCCCAGTGAGAGTCAGTGTGTGTGTGGGACCCCATACCCCAGTGTGAGTCAGTGTGAGTGTGGGACCCAATACCCCAGTGAGAGTCAGTGTGTTGTGGGACCCCATACCCCAGTGTGAGTCAGTGTGTGTGTGGGACCCCATACCCCAGTGTGAGTCAGTGTGAGTGTGGGACCCAATACCCCAGTGAGAGTCAGTGTGTGTGCTTGGGACCCCATACCCCAGTGAGAGTCAGTGTGTGTGTGGGACCCCATATCCCAGTGAGAGTCAGTGTGTGTGTGGGACCCCATACCCCGGTGAGAGTCAGTGTGTTTGAGACCCGATACCCCAGTGAATGTCAGTGTGTGTGGGACCCCATACCCCATTGAGAGTCAGTGTGTGTGGGGGACCCTGTACCCCAGTGAGAGTCGGTGTGTGTGTGTGACCCCATACCCCAGTGAGGGTCAGTGTGTGTGTGTGGGATCCCATACCCCAGTGAAAGTCAGTGTGTGTGTGGGACCCCATAACCCAGTGAGATTCAGTGTGTGTGTGGGACCCCATACCTCAGTGAGAGTCAGTGTGTGTGTGGGATCCCATAGCCCAGTGAGAGTCATTGTGTATGTGGGACCCCATACGCCAGTGAGAGTCAGTGTGTGTGTGGTAACCCATAGCCCAGTGAGAGTCAGTGTGTGTGTGGGATCCCATACCCCAGTGAGAGACAGTGTGTGTGTGAGACCCCGTACCCCAGTGAGAGTTAGTGAGTGTGTGGGACCCCATACCCGAGTGAGAGACTGTGTGTGTGGGACCCCGTACCCCAGTGAGAGTCAGTGTGTGTGAGACCCGATACCGCATTGAATGTCAGTGTGTGTGGGACCCCATTACCCCAGTGAGAGTCAGTGTGCGTGCTTGGGACCCCCAACCCCAGTGAGAGTCAGTGTGTGTGTGGGATCCCATACCCCAGTGAGAGACAGTGCGTGTGTGGGACCCCATACCCCAGTGAGAGTCAGTGTGTGGGAGGCCCCGTACCCCAGTGAGAGTCAGTGCGTGTGAGACCAGATACTGCAGTGAGTGTCAGTGTGTGTGGGACCCCATACCCCAGTGAAAGTCAGTGTGTGTGTGGGATCCCATACCCCAGTGAGAGACAGTGTGTGTATGTGTGTATGTGTGTGTGTGTGTGTGGGACCCCATTCCCCAGTGAGAGTCAGTGTGTGTGCTTGGGACCCCCTACCCCAGTGAGAGTCAGTGCGTGTGTGGGATCCCATACCACAGTGAGAGTCAGTGTGTGAGTGGGATCCCATACCCCAGTGAGAGTCAGTGTGTGTGTGTGGGAACCCATACCCCAATGAGAGTCAGTGTGTGTGTGGGACCCCATACCCCAGTGAGGGTCAGTTTGTGTGTGTGGGACCCCATACCCCAGTGAGAGTCACAGTGTGTGTGGGACCCCAAAACCCAGTGAGAGTCAGTGTGTGTGCTTGGGGCCCCCTACCCCAGTGAGAGTCAGTGTGTGTGTGGGCTCCCATACCCCAGTGAGAGTCAGTGTGTGTGAGACCCCATACCCCTGTGAGTGTCAGAGTGTGTGTGGGATCCCTTACCCAAGTGAGAGTCAGTGTGTGCGGCACCCCATACCCCACTGAGAGTCAGTGTGTGTGTGGGAACCCATACCCCAGTGAGAGTGATTGCGTGTGTGAGACCCCATACCACAGTGAAAGTCAGTGTGTGTGTGGGACCCCATACCCCAGTGAGAGACAGTGTGTGGGGGAACCCGTACCCCAGTGAGAGTCAGTGTGTGTGAGACCCGATACCCCAGTGAGAGTCAGTGTGTGTGTGTGTGTGTGTGTGTGTGATCCCATACCACAGTGAGAGACAGTGAGTGTGTGGGACCCCATACCCCAGTGAGAGTCAGTGTGGGTGTGTGGGACCCCATACCCCAGTGAGAGTCAGTGTGTGTGTGGACCCTGTACCCCAGTGAGAGCCAGTGTGTGTGAGACCCCATACCCCAGTAAGAGTCAACGTGTGTGTGGGATCCGATACCCCAGTGAGAGTCAGTGTGTGTGTGGGATCCCATACCCCAGTGAGAGTCAGTGTGTGTGTGGGAACCCATACCCCAGTGAGAGTCAGTGTGTGTGTGGGACCCCATACCCCAGTGAGGGTCAGTGTGTGTGTGTGGGACCCCATACCCCAGTGAGAGTCAGAGTGTGTGTGGGACCCCAAAACCCAGTGAGAGTCAGTGTGTGTGTGGGACCCCACACCCCAGTGAGAGTCAGTTCATGTGGGTGACCCCATACCCCAGTGAGAGTCACTGTGTGTGTGGGACCCCATACGCCAGTGAGAGTCAGTGTGAGTGTGTGGGAACCCACAGCCCAGTGAGAGTCAGTGTGAATGCTTGGGTCCCCCTACCCCAGTGAGAGTCAGTGTGTGTGTGGGACCCCATACCCCAGTGAGAGTCAGTGTGTGTGTGGGATCCCATACCCCAGTGAGAGTCATTGTGTATGTGGGACCCCATACGCCAGTGAGAGTCAGTGTGTGTGCTTGGTTCCCCTACCCCAGTGAAAGTCAGTGTGTGTGTGGGATCCCATACCCCAGTGAGAGACAGTGTGTGTATGTGTGTATGTGTGTGTGTGTGTGTGTGTGGGACCCCATTCCCCAGTGAGAGTCAGTGTGTGTGCTTGGGACCCCCTACCCCAGTGAGAGTCAGTGCGTGTGTGGGATCCCATACCCCAGTGAGAGTCAGTGTGTGTGTGGGCACCATACCCCGTTGAGAGTCAGTGTGTGTGTGAGGGACCCCATACCCCAGTGAGAGTCAGTGTGTGTGTGGGACCCCATACCGCAGTGAGAGTCAGTGTGTGTTTGGGCCCTGTACCCCAGTGAGAGTCAGTGTGTGTGTTGGCCCCATACCCCAGTGAGAGTCAATGTCTGTGTGGGACCCCATACCCCAGTGAGTGTCAGTGAGTGCATGGGATCCCATACCCCGGTGAGAGTCAGCGTGTGTGCTTGGGACCCCCTACCCCAGTGAGAGTCAGTGCGTGTGTGGGATCCCATACCACAGTGAGAGAAAGTGTGTGTGTGAGGGACCCCGTATCCCAGTGAGAGTCAGTGTGTGTGTGTGGGACCCTCTACCACAGTGAGAGTCTGTGTGTGTGTGGGATCCCATACCCCTGTGAGAGTCAGTGTGTGTGTGGGACCCCTTACCCAAGTGAGAGTCAGTGTGTGTGGGAATCATACCCAAGTGAGAGTCAGTGTGTGTGGGAATCATACCCCAGTGAGAGTCAGTGTGTCAGTGGGACCCCATACCCCAGTGAGAGACACTGTGTGGGGGAACCCGTACCCCAGTGAGAGTCAGTGTGTGTGAGACCCGATACCGCAGTGAGTGTCAGTGTGATTGGGACCCCATACCCCAGTGAGAGTCAGTAGGTGTGTGGTACCCCACACCCCAGTGAGAGTCAGTGTGCATGTGTGACCCCATACCGCAGTGAGAGTCAGTGTGTGTGAGACCCCATACCTCAGTGAGAGTCAGTGTGTGTGTGGGACCCCATACCCCAGTGAGAGACAGTGTGTGGGGGAACCCGTACCCCAGTGAGAGTCAGTGTGTGTGTTTGTGTGTGTGTGTGTGTTTGTGGGACCCCATACCCCAGTGAGAGTCAGTGTGTGTGCTTGGGACCCCCTACCCCAGTGAGAGTCAGTGTGCGTGGGATCCCATACCCCAGTGAGAGACAGTGCATGTGTGGGACCCCATACCCCAGTGAGAGTCAGTGTGTGTGTGGGACCCCATACGAAAGTGAGAGCCAGTGTGTGTGTGTGGGACCCCATACCCCAGTGAGGGTCAGTGTGTGTGTTGGACCCATACCCCAGTGAGAGTCAGAGTGTGTGTGGGACCCCAGTGAGAGTCAGTGTGTGTGTGGGACCCCACACCCCAGTGAGAGTCAGTGTGTGAGTGGGACCCCATACCCCAGTGAGAGTCAGTGCGTGTGTGGCACCCCATACCCCAGTGAGAGTCAGTGTGTGTGTGGGACCCCATACCCCAGTGAGAGTCAGTGTGTGGGGTACCCCGTACCACACTGAGAGTCAGTGTGTGTGAGACCCGATACCGCAGTGTGTGTCAGTGTGTGTGGGACCCCATACCCCAGTGAGAGTCTGTGTGTGTGTGTGTGTGTGTGTGTGTGTGTGTGTGTGTGTGTGTGTGTGTGTGTGTGTGTTTGTTTGTGTGTGTGTGCGACCCCATGCCCCAGTGAGAGTCAGTGTGTGTGCTTGTGACCCCCTTCCCCAGTGAGAGGCAGTGTGTGTGTGGGACCCCATACCCCAGTGTGAGTCAGTGTGAGTGTGGGACTCCATACCCCAGTGAGAGTCAGTGTGTGTGTGGGACCCCATACCCGAGTGAGAGTCAGTGTGTGTGTGGGATCCCATACCCCAGTGAGAGTCAGTGTGTGAGTGGGACCCCATACCCCAGTGAGAGTCTGTGTGTGTGTGTGTGTGTGGGACCCCATACCCCAGTGAGAGTCAGTGTGTGTGCTTGGGACCAACTAACCCAGTGAGAGTCAGTGTGTGTGTGGGATCCCATACTCCAGTGAGAGACAGTGCGTGTGTGGGATCACATACCCCAGTGAGAGTCTGTGCGTGTGTGGGACCCCGTAGCCCAGTGAGAGTCAGTGCGTGTGTGGGATCCCATACCCCAGTGAGAGTCAGTGTGTGTGTGGGACCCCATACCCCATTGAGAGTCAGTGTGTGTGTGGGACCCCATACCCCAGTGAGGGTCAGTATGTGTGTGGGGGACCCCAGTGAGAGTCAGTGTGTGTGTGGGATCCCATACCCCAGTGAGAGTCAGTGTGTGTGTGGGATCCCATACCCCAGTGAGAGCCAGTGTGCGTGTGTGACCCCATACCGCAGTGAGAGTCAGTGTGTGTGTGTGACCCCATACCCCAGTGAGAGTCAGTGTGTGTTTGGGCCCTGTACCCCAGTGAGAGTCAGTGTGTGTGTTGGCCCCATACCCCAGTGAGAGTCAATGTCTGTGTGGGACCCCATACCCCAGTGAGTGTCAGTGTGTGCATGGGATCCCATACCCCGGTGAGAGTCAGCGTGTGTGCTTGGGACCCCCTACCCCAGTGAGATTCAGTGTGTGTGTGGGATCCCATACCACAGTGAGAGACAGTGCGTGTGTGGGACCCTGTACCCCAGTGAGAGTCAGTGTGTGTGTGCGACCCTTACCCCAGTGAGAGTCAGTGTGTGTGTGGGACCCCATACGCCAGTGAGAGTCAGACTGTGCGTGGGACCCCATAACCCAGTGAGAGTCAGTGTGTGTGTGGGACCCCACACCCCAGTGAGAGTCAGTGTGTGTATGAGACCCCATACCCCTGTGAGTGTCAGAGTGTGTGTGGGACCCCTTACCCAAGTGAGAGTCAATGTGTGTGGGAATCATACCCCATTGAGAGTCATTGCGTGTGTGAGACCCCATACCCCAGTGAGAGTCAGTGTGTCAGTGGGACCCCATACCCCAGTGAGAGACACTGTGTGGGGGACCCCGTACCCCAGTGAGAGTCAGTGTGTGTGAGACCCGATACCGCAGTGAGTGTCAGTGTGTGTGTGGTACCCCACACCCCAGTGAGAGTCATGTGCGTGTGTGTGTGTGTGTGTGTCTGTGTGTTTGTGGGACCCCATACCCCAGTGAGAGTCAGTGTGTGTGTGGGACCCCATACCTCAGGGAGAGAAAGTGTGTGTGTGTGGGACCCCATACCCCAGTGAGATTCAGTGTGTGTGTGTGACCCCATACCGCAGTGAGAGTCAGTGTGTGTTTGGGCCCTGTACCCCAGTGAGAGTCAGTGTGTGTGTGGGATCCCATACCCCAGTGAGAGTCAGTGTGTGTGAGACCCCATACCCCTGTGAGTGTCAGAGTGTGTGTGGGACCCCTTACCCAAGTGAGAGTCAGTGTGTGTGGGACCCCTTACCCAAGTGAGAGTCAGTGTGTGTGTGGGACCCCATACCCCAGTGAGAGACAGTGTGTATGTGAGACCCCATACCCCAGTGAGAGTCAGTGTGTGTGTGGGACCCCATACCCCAGTGAGAGCCAGCGTGTGTGAGACCCGATACCGCAGGGAGTCTCAGTGTGTGTGGGACACCATACCCCAGTGAGAGTCAGTGTGTGTCTGGGACCCCATACCCCAGTGAGAGAAAGTGTGTGTGTGAGGGACCCTGTATCCCAGTGAGAGTCAGTGTGTGTGTGTGGGACCCTCTACCACAGTGAGAGTCTGTGTGTGTGTGGGATCCCATACGCCAGTGAGAGTCAGTGTGTGTGTGGGATCCCATACCCCAGTGAGAGTCAGTGTGTGTATGGGACCCCATACCTCAGTGAGAGAAAGTGTGTGCGCGTGGGACCCCATACCCCAGTGAGAGTCAGTGTGTGTGTGGGCACCATACCCCGTTGAGAGTCAGTGTGTGTATGAGGGACCCCATACCCCAGTGAGAGTCAGTGTGTGTGTGGGACCCCATACCGCAGTGAGAGTCAGTGTGTGTTTGGGCCCTGTACCCCAGTGAGAGTCAGTGTGTGTGTTGGCCCCATACCCCAGTGAGAGTCAATGTCTGTGTGGGACCCCATACCCCAGTGAGTGTCAGTGTGTGCATGGGATCCCATACCCCGGTGAGAGTCAGCGTGTGTGCTTGGGACCCCCTACCCAGTGAGAGTCAGTGTGTGTGTGGGATCCCATACCACAGTGAGAGACAGTGCGTGTGTGGGACCCTGTACCCCAGTGAGAGTCAGTGTGTGTGCGCGACCCTTACCCCAGTGAGAGTCAGTGTGTGTGTGGGACCCCATACGCCAGTGAGAGTCAGACTGTGCGTGGGACCCCATAACCCAGTGAGAGTCAGTGTGTGTGTGGGATCCCATACCCCAGTGAGAGTCAGTGTGTGAGTGGGACCCCATACCCCAGTGAGAGTCTGTGTGTGTGTGTGTGGGACCTCGGATCCCAGTGAGAGTCAGTGTGTGTGTGGTACCCCGTAGCCCAGTGAGAGTCAGTGTGTGTGTGGGATCCCATACCCCAGTGAGAGTCAGTGCGTGTGTGATCCCATACCCCATTGAGAGTCAGTGTGTGTTTGGGCCCTGTACCCCAGTGAGAGTCAGTGTGTGTGTGGGATCCCGTAGCCCAGTGAGAGTCAGTGTGTGTGTGGGATCCCATACCCCAGTGAGAGTCAGTGTGCGTGTGTGATCCCATACCCCATTGAGAGTCAGTGTGTGTTTGGGCCCTGTACCCCAGTGAGGGTCAGTATGTGTGTGGGGGACCCCAGTGAGAGTCAGTGTGTGTGTGGGATCCCATACCCCAGTGAGAGTCAGTGTGCGTGTGTGACCCCATACCCCAGTGAGAGTCAGTGTGTGTGTGTGACCCCATACCCCAGTGAGAGTCAGTGTGTGTGTGTGACCCCATACCCCAGTGAGAGTCAGTGTGTGGGGGACCCCGTACCCCAGTGAGAGTCAGTGTGTGTGTGGGACCCCATACCCCAGTGAGAGTCAGTGTGTGTGCTTGTGACCCCCTACCCCAGTGAGAGTCAGTGTGTGTGTGGGATCTCATACCCCAGTGAGAGACAGTGCGTGTGTGGGACCCCATACCCCAGTGAGAGTCAGTGTGTGTGTGGGATCCCATACCCCAGTGAGAGTCAGTGTGTGTGTTGGACCCAATACCCCAGTGAGAGTCAGTGTGTGTGTGGGATCCCATACCCCAGTGAGAGTCAGTGTGTGTGTGGGACCCCATACCCCAGTGAGGGTCAGTGTGTGTGTGGGACCCCATACCCCAGTGAGAGTCAGTGTGTGGGGTACCCCGTACCCCACTGAGAGTCAGTGTGTGTGAGACCCGATACCGCAGTTTGTGTCAGTGTGTGTGGGACCCCATACCCCAGTGAGAGTCTGTGTGTGTGTGTGTGTGTGTGTGTGTGTGTGTGTGTGTGTGTGTGTGTGTGTGTGTGTGTGTTTGTGTGTGTGTGTGACCCCATACCCCAGTGAGAGTCAGTGTGAGTGTGGGACCCCATACCCCAGTGAGAGTCAGTGTGTGTGTGGGACCCCATACCCGAGTGAGAGTCAGTGTGTGTGTGGGATTCCATACCCTAGTGAGAGTCAGTGTGTGAGTGGGACCCCATACCCCAGTGAGAGACTGTGTGTGCGTGTGTGTGGGACCCCATACCCCAGTGAGAGTCAGTGTGTGTGCTTGGGACCGACTAACCCAGTGCGAGTCAGTGTGTGTGTGGGATCCCATACCCCAGTGAGAGACAGTGCGTGTGTGGGATCACATACCCCAGTGAGAGTCTGTGTGTGTGTGGGATCCCATAACCCAGTGAGAGACAGTGCGTGTGTGGGACCCCATACCCCAGTGAGAGTCAGTGTGTGTGTGGGACCCCATACCGCAGTGAGAGTCAGTGTGTGTTTGGGCCCTGTACCCCAGTGAGAGTCAGTGTGTGTGTTGGCCCCATACCCCAGTGAGAGTCAATGTCTGTGTGGGACCCCATACCCCAGTGAGTGTCAGTGTGTGCATGGGATCCCATACCCCGGTGAGAGTCAGCGTGTGTGCTTGGGACCCCCTACCCCAGTGAGAGTCAGTGTGTGTGTGGGATCCCATACCACAGTGAGAGACAGTGCGTGTGTGGGACCCTGTACCCCAGTGAGAGTCAGTGTGTGTGCGCGACCCTTACCCCAGTGAGAGTCAGTGTGTGTGTGGGACCCCATACGCCAGTGAGAGTCAGACTGTGCGTGGGACCCCATAACCCAGTGAGAGTCAGTGTGTGTGTGGGATCCCATACCCCAGTGAGAGTCAGTGTGTGAGTGGGACCCCATACCCCAGTGAGAGACAGTGCGTGTGTGGGATCACATACCCCAGTGAGAGTCTGTGTGTGTGTGGGATCCCATAACCCAGTGAGAGACAGTGCGTGTGTGGGACCCCATACCCCAGTGAGAGTCAGTGTGTGTGTGGGATCCCATACCCCAGTGAGAGTCAGTGTGTGTGTGGGATCCCATACCCCAGTGAGAGTCACTGTGTGTGTGGGACCCCATACGCCAGTGAGAGTCAGTGTGAGTGTGTGGGAACCCACAGCCCAGTGAGAGTCAGTGTGAATGCTTGGGTCCCCCTACCCCAGTGAGAGTCAGTGTGTGTGTGGGACCCCATACCCCAGTGAGAGTCAGTGTGTGTGTGGGATCCCATACCCCAGTGAGAGTCATTGTGTATGTGGGACCCCATACGCCAGTGAGAGTCAGTGTGTGTGCTTGGTTCCCCTACCCCAGTGAAAGTCAGTGTGTGTGTGGGATCCCATACCCCAGTGAGAGACAGTGTGTGTGTGTGTGTATGTGTGTGTGTGTGTGTGTGTGTGTGGGACCCCATTCCCCAGTGAGAGTCAGTGTGTGTGCTTGGGACCCCCTACCCCAGTGAGAGTCAGTGCGTGTGTGGGATCCCATACCCCAGTGAGAGTCAGTGTGTGTGTGGGCACCATACCCCGTTGAGAGTCAGTGTGTGTGTGAGGGACCCCATACCCCAGTGAGAGTCAGTGTGTGTGTGGGACCCCATACCGCAGTGAGAGTCAGTGTGTGTTTGGGCCCTGTACCCCAGTGAGAGTCAGTGTGTGTGTTGGCCCCATACCCCAGTGAGAGTCAATGTCTGTGTGGGACCCCATACCCCAGTGAGTGTCAGTGAGTGCATGGGATCCCATACCCCGGTGAGAGTCAGCGTGTGTGCTTGGGACCCCCTACCCCAGTGAGAGTCAGTGTGTGTGTGGGATCCCATACCACAGTGAGAGAAAGTGTGTGTGTGAGGGACCCCGTATCCCAGTGAGAGTCAGTGTGTGTGTGTGGGACCCTCTACCACAGTGAGAGTCTGTGTGTGTGTGGGATCCCATACCCCTGTGAGAGTCAGTGTGTGTGTGGGACCCCTTACCCAAGTGAGAGTCAGTGTGTGTGGGAATCATACCCCAGTGAGAGTCAGTGTGTCAGTGGGACCCCATACCCCAGTGAGAGACACTGTGTGGGGGAACCCGTACCCCAGTGAGAGTCAGTGTGTGTGAGACCCGATACCGCAGTGAGTGTCAGTGTGATTGGGACCCCATACCCCAGTGAGAGTCAGTAGGTGTGTGGTACCCCACACCCCAGTGAGAGTCAGTGTGCATGTGTGACCCCATACCGCAGTGAGAGTCAGTGTGTGTGAGACCCCATACCTCAGTGAGAGTCAGTGTGTGTGTGGGACCCCATACCCCAGTGAGAGACAGTGTGTGGGGGAACCCGTACCCCAGTGAGAGTCAGTGTGTGTGTGTGTGTGTGTGTGTGTGTTTGTGGGACCCCATACCCCAGTGAGAGTCAGTGTGTGTGCTTGGGACCCCCTACCCCAGTGAGAGTCAGTGTGCGTGGGATCCCATACCCCAGTGAGAGACAGTGCATGTGTGGGACCCCATACCCCAGTGAGAGTCAGTGTGTGTGTGGGACCCCATACGAAAGTGAGAGCCAGTGTGTGTGTGTGGGACCCCATACCCCAGTGAGGGTCAGTGTGTGTGTTGGACCCATACCCCAGTGAGAGTCAGAGTGTGTGTGGGACCCCAGTGAGAGTCAGTGTGTGTGTGGGACCCCACACCCCAGTGAGAGTCAGTGTGTGAGTGGGACCCCATACCCCAGTGAGAGTCAGTGCGTGTGTGGCACCCCATACCCCAGTGAGAGTCAGTGTGTGTGTGGGACCCCATACCCCAGTGAGAGTCAGTGTGTGGGGTACCCCGTACCACACTGAGAGTCAGTGTGTGTGAGACCCGATACCGCAGTGTGTGTCAGTGTGTGTGGGACCCCATACCCCAGTGAGAGTCTGTGTGTGTGTGTGTGTGTGTGTGTGTGTGTGTGTGTGTGTGTGTGTGTGTGTGTGTGTGTGTGTTTGTTTGTGTGTGTGTGCGACCCCATGCCCCAGTGAGAGTCAGTGTGTGTGCTTGTGACCCCCTTCCCCAGTGAGAGGCAGTGTGTGTGTGGGATCCCATACCCCAGTGAGAGTCAGTGTGTGTATGGGACCCCATACCTCAGTGAGAGAAAGTGTGTGCGCGTGGGACCCCATACCCCAGTGAGAGTCAGTGTGTGTGTGGGCACCATACCCCGTTGAGAGTCAGTGTGTGTATGAGGGACCCCATACCCCAGTGAGAGTCAGTGTGTGTGTGGGACCCCATACCGCAGTGAGAGTCAGTGTGTGTTTGGGCCCTGTACCCCAGTGAGAGTCAGTGTGTGTGTTGGCCCCATACCCCAGTGAGAGTCAATGTCTGTGTGGGACCCCATACCCCAGTGAGTG